>NW_015538015.1:0-12648 GCF_001515605.1 Sinocyclocheilus anshuiensis
ACGTTCCTGTTCTCTCCTTTTGTGGGAAAATAGAGCAAAAAGAGCACTCTTGGGGAAGCGTGTCCGAGCGGTCTAAGGCGCTGGATTAAGGCTCCAGTCCCTTCGGGGGCATGGGTTGGAATCCCACCGCTGCCAGGACAGCCTTTTGGAAGGCTCTTGTGGATGCTACGCCTGAGCACAAAGACTGGAAAAGTGACACGTTCCTGTTCTCTCCTTTTGCGGAAAAATAGAGCAGAAAAGGGCTCCAGTCCCTTCGGGGGCGTGGGCTCAAATCCCACCGCTGCCAGGACAGCCTTTTGGAAGGCTTTTGTGGCTGCTACGCCTGAGCACAAAGACTGGAAAAGCGACATGTTCCTGTTCTCTCCTTTTGTGGTAAAATAGAGCAGAAAATAGCCCACGAAAAGAGGGTTGTTGGGGTAGCGTGGCCGAGCAGTCTAATGTGCTGGATTGAAGCTCCAGTCTGTTTGGGGGTGTGTGTTCAAATCCCACCGCTGCCAGCAATGGTTTTAACAAAGGTTAAGAGGCCCTGTGTGTGCTCTAAGAAGGTCTGAAAATGAGAGAATATGCTTTCCTTGGCAGCAGCCAGGCTGGTCGAGCAAGATGCGTCGTGTTCTCCCACAGCGATTGCCTGTTTGCTAAGTCAGGCTGACGCAATCCTGCTTCTTGGCCCCTTCCCGCGTATATGGGCTACTGACTTTTCTGGATTTTATTGTTGACGACCTGATTCAACCCTGTTCCGTTCTTTTGTTCGAAACTCGTCTCAGACTCGTTGTGATTGCAACACATCCACAAGCTCAAATATGCAGTATTGAGGAGGCCTTTCCACCTGTGGTAGGGCTCCTCTTAGGCACGGCGAATTTCAAGGGATTTACCTGTGGCAAAGCGCAGCAAGGGCAAAGCTTCTGGAAAGTTATCCGTGGAAAAACCGCATGGCGGGATAACATAGCTGAGTGGTCAAAGGTGTTGGATTATTGCTCCGGTCTCTTTGGGCATTTACATTTACATTTACATTTAGTCATTTAGCAGACGCTTTTATCCAAAGCGACTTACAATTGGGGGATACATAAAGCGATTCTTCTTAAAGAGGCAAACAGACACAGGAAGTGGTTGTAATACCAAGTTCTTAGACATTGTTCAAATAAGTACAAGCTAGAAAGAGAAGGAATAAATAAAGAGAGAGATTTTTTTTATTTTTTATGATGAAGTCAAGTAGCTTCGAAAGAGATGGGTTTTCAGCTGTCGCTTGAAAATTGTCAGGGATTCAGCATTCCGGATAGGGGTGGGAAGATCGTTCCACCAGCCAGGAGTGGTGAACGAGAATGTTCTGGAAAGTGATTTTGAGCCTCTCTGTGATGGTACCACGAGGCGTCGCTCACTAGCGTATCTCAGACTTCTGAAGGGGATGTAGATTCGTAGTAGTGAGTGGAAGTAGGCGGGTGCTGAGTCTGTGGCTGTTCTATATGCAAGCATCAATGTCTTGAACTTGATTCGAGCCGCAACCGGTACTGTCCCAGCCAGTGCTCCTTTCCAACAGAGGCCTTTCCTTTTTATTAGAGACACTAATAATTTACAATCATAGTAGAGATCATTTTAAAAACTGACTTTGAGTAATATAATAACGAAAAGCAGTGTGTAGTTCACAAGAATGCAAACAGCCAATTACACTCAGGGTCACTAATAATTTACAATCGTAGTAGAGATCATTTAAAAAAATGATTTTGAGTAATATAATAACGACAAACAATAAGTAGTCTACAAGAATGGAAACAGCCAATTGCACTCATTGAAGGTTCTTGCTGAAGTAACAGTTGCCTGACAATTTTGGGAATAACTGCAAGACAGCTGGCTGCCATTTTCAAGTAAGCCCCAAAAGGCCTTGATTACCGGAATCATGTAAGTTTGATTAGAGATTGACCTGCACTCTGTGGGCAGGATGGCCTTCAGGAGTAGGGCTCCATACCCCTGTATTAAGTAGGCCTTTCTATGGCATATTTCAAGGCTTTTGCTTGTGGCGAAGTGGCTCAAGAAAAAGTTGGCGTAAAGATGCCCGGAAGCTGTGTTTTTGAGGGGTAGGGTAGGGTGACCGGCAGTCTAAGGCGATGGATAAAGGCTCCAGTGTCTTTGGGGGCGTGGGTTCGAATCCCACTGCTGCCAGGACAGCCTTTTGGAAGGTTCTTGTGGCTGCTAAGCCTGCGCACAAAGACTGGAAAAGTGACATGTTCTTGTTCTCTCCTTTTGCGGAAAAATAGAGCAGAAAAGGGCCCACAAAAAGAGAGCTGTTGTAGCGTGGCCGAGCTGTCTAAAGCTCTGGATTAAGGCTCCAGTCCCTCTGGGGGCGTGGGTTCAAATCCTACAGCTGCCAGGAGAGCCTTTTGGAAGGCTCTTGTGGCTGCTATGCCTGAGCACAAAGACTGGAAAAGTGACACGTTCCTCTTCTCTTCTCTTGCGGGAAAATAGAGCAGAAAAGGGCTCCAGTCCTTTCGGGGGCGTGGATTCAAATCCCACCGCTGCCAGGACAGCATTTTGGAAGGCTTTTGTGGCTGCTACGCCTGAGCACAAAGACTGGAAAAGCGACAGGTTCCTGTTCTCTCCTTTTGCGGTAAAATAGAGCAGAAAATAGCCCACGAAAAGAGGGTTGTTAGGGTAGCGTGGCCGAGCAGTCTAATGTGCTGGATTGAAGCTCCAGTCTGTTCGGGGGCGTGGGTTCAAATCCCACCGCTGCCAGCGATGGTTTTAACAAAGGTTAAGAGGCCCTGTGTGTGCTCTAAGAAGGTCTGAAAATGAGAGAATATGCTTTCCTTGGCAGCAGCCAGGCTGGTCGAGCAAGATGCGTCGTGTTCTCCCACAGCGATTGCCTGTTTGCTAAGTCAGGCTGACGCAATCCTGCTTCTTGGCCCCTTCCCCCGTATATGGGCTACTGACTTTTCTGGATTTTATTGTTGACGACCTGATTCAACCCTGTTCCGTTCTTTTGTTCGAAACTCGTCTCAGACTCGTTGTGATTGCAACACATCCACAAGCTCAAATATGCAGTATTGAGGAGGCCTTTCCAGATTCAATCCTGTTCCGTTCTTTTGTTTGAAACTCGTCTCAGACTCGTTGTGATTGCAACACATCCACAAGCTCAAATATGCAGTATTGAGGAGGCCTTTCCACCTGTGGTAGGGCTCCTCTTAGGCACGGCGAATTTCAAGGGATTTACTTGTAAAAGCGCAACAAGGGAAAAGCTGCCGGAAAGTTATCCATGGAAAAACCGCATGGCGGGATAACATAGCTGAGTGGTCAAAGGTGTTGGATTAATGCTCCAGTCTCTTTGGGCTCCAATGCCACTTCTGCCAGGGCAAGCTTTTGGAACACATTCCTGTTCTCTCCTTTTGTGGGAAAATAGAGCAAAAAGAGCACTGTTGGGGTAGCGTGTCCGAGCGGTCTAAGGCGCTGGATTAACGCTCCAGTCCCTTGGGGGGTGTGGGTTCAAATCCCACAGCTGCCAGGACAGCCTTTTGGAAGGCCCTTGTGGCTGCTATGCCTGAGCACAAAGACTGGAAAAGTGACACGTTCCTCTTCTCTCTTTTTGGGGAAAAATAAAGCAGAAAAGGGCCCATGAAAAAAGAGCTGTTGGGGTAGCGTGGCCGAGCAGTCTAAGGCTCTGGATTAAGGCTGCAGTCCCTTCGGTGGCGTGGGTTCAAGTCCCACCGCTGCTAGGACAGCCTTTTGGAAGGCTCTTGTGGCTGCTACGCCTGAGCACAAAGACTAGAAAAGGGACACGTTCCTGTTCTCTCCTTTTGCGGGAAAATAGAGCAGAAATGGGCTCCAGTCCCTTCGGGGGCGTGGGTCAAATCCCACCGCTGCCAGGACAGCCTTTTGGAAGGCTCTTGTGGCTGCTACGCCTGAGCACAAAGACAGGAAAAGCGACATGTTCAGGTGCTCTCCTTTTGCGGGAAAATAGAGCAGAAAATAGCCCACGAAAAGAGGCTTGTTGGGGTAGCGTGGCCGAGCGGTCTAAGGTGCTGGATTAAGGCCCCAGTCCCTTCGGGGGCGTGGGTTCAAATTCCAAGTTAAGGGGCCCTGTGTCTGCTCTAAGAAGGTCTGAAAATGAGAGAATATGCTTTCCTTGGTGTGTTTACAACACTTCCACAAGCTCTAATATGCAGTATTGAGGAGGCCTTTCCACCTGTGGAAGGGCTCCTCTTAGGCACTGCGAATTTCAAGGGATTTACCTGTGGAAAAGTGCAACAAGGACAAAGTTGCCGGAAAGTTATCTGTGGAAAAACTGCATGGCGGGATATCATAACTGATTGGTCAAAGTTGTTGGATTAATGCTCCAGTCTCTTTGGGCTCCAATCCCATTTCTGCCAGGGCAAGCTTTTGGAAGGCTCTTGTGGCTGCTGCTACTGGAGAAGTGACGTTGCTAGCTCCCGGTCTCATCCATACTTAACCGCTTTTGCCTTACTCCCTTTTTCGCAAAGTCAGTACTGGAAGCGTGTCGCAGCCAGTGCTCCTTTTCAACAGTGGAAATATAGATGATATAGATATCGTACCTCAAAGTGATGATGTTATAGCATCCTCAGAACATTCTACACCTGCACTGTGGAGAGCATCCTGACTGGCTGCATCACTGCCTGGTTTGGAAACAGGACTGCGGGCAACCGCAAAGCCCTGCAAAGGGTCGCGCGAACTGCCCGCCACATTGTTGGAGGTCAGCTTCCCTCCCTCCAGGACATCTACACCAGGCGGTGTATAAGGAAAGCTTGTGTTTGCTCAATTGTGCTCCTTCCTGCAAAAAAAGCTCTCTATGAAGAATGTCAGTTAAGTTTCAGGCCCCATTATAGCACAGAAACTGCACTTGTTAAAATTACAAATGACTTGCTTCTTGCGTCAGACCAAGGCTACATCTCATTGCTAGTTTTACTTGATCTTATTGCTGCGTTTGATACTATAGATCATGACATACTCATAGATCGATTACAAAACTATACGGGTATTCAAGTGCAGGCCAAATAAACTTGAATTGAACTGAATTGTAAATTCTGTCCTGAAGGTTTGGGCTTATCACAGAGCATGCAAGGTCATGCAGTGAGCACAGCACAATCCTATATAGATTAAGCAGCTCCAGTATGATTGCCTCACATTTCAAGGGTGAAATACTGGTGTGGCTGAGAATTTTGAAGATGAATTATGTAACAAAAACCCTTACTTTGATTTTTAATATAATACGGTGTAGCTTTGACATACTTGTTCCCCTTCGTTACGATATCACAGGATAATATGAAGGTATAACAGACAATCATTTTAGACAGAGTGCCACAAACACACACACACACACACACACACACACACACACACACACACACACATATATTTGGTGTTGAGAATCTTGTTGTGCATTCTCGTGATTTCTTAGTCCTTTATTATTTTATGTTACCTACTGTTTTGTTGTTTAAAGTTATCTAGTTAATTTTCTTTCCTTGTCATCCCTGTTAAGTTAAGTTGGCGAGTATGCCGCTATTCTTCTGTATTTTGTAAATATTGTGAATAGCGTGTCTCTCCACCATGAAGGCTGTAGGGATTGGGTGCCGGTTTTCTTTATTGTAATATCGTTCTTTCCTGTTTTTGTGTTAGATAGGGAGTTAGGGAAGAACCCTGTCATTTTGTTTCCTTTTCTTTCACATAGACTAATTAGAGTCCTGGAAACAGTTAGTGATATGTTTTGTTTGTTGTTTTGGCCTTGCCCAATCCCGAAGGGATAGCCTGTTTACGGTGATGCTACAAATGAGACTTAAAAAGGAAAAATAAATTCACCAACACAAAGGTAACAGCGGTTTCAGACTTCTTTATTTATGTTATTTTCCCTGACCCTAGACCAGGGTCGTAACAATATATATATATATACACAAACATCTTGTTACACTAAGTCCATAAGTTCTCCAGCAGGCCACAGATCAATCAGAATTAACAGCAGCCCACCCACACACAGGTCATCATTTTAAGTAGCTGTCTGATTTAGTTTGAGTGTGTGAGACAGAGAAAGAGAAAGAATAAAGGGGGGTGAAATAAATTAAAAATTTCTTTCATCAGTCCAAAGGCTGCATTTTTTCTGTTGTCTAAACAAAATTAAAGTAAAATGTAGTAAAAAAAAAAAACCTCTTGGTTTAGATGCAAAGCTCAATTAATTTGTTAATATTAAACAATACTGCAATATGCCTGTCAAGCCAGCATGTGGCAGCTATTATTTATGCAGAAGTAAATAATATGAAACAAGTCATGTTTTAGCATGGGGGAGACATCAGTGATCTTTTCACAGATTAACCTTTAAATGTGACTCAGACACCACAGGCTTAACATTATATCACTGAGAAAAATCAACTGAAGCTGTTATAAACAGTACATGCATTTGCAACCTCTGTTAATCTTTATTCTAGCTACTTACACTTCAAAATCTATAACCTGTTATTTTATTAGATGACAAAAAGAGTTTTAGAATACACTTGCTAACTGTCATGTATTTGGTATAAGCAGACATCAACTATATAATGTTAAAAATAAATAAAGAAATAAAATAAATCTTAAAAGCAAGCTAATGGAATTATACTCATTTGCAACCAGTTATTCTGTTACTTAATCAGAATTTCAGTGCATCCAACAGGACCTTATTTGATTCTTGGATTTTAATTTAATAATTACTTTTATTAATTTATTTATGATTATAGTCCTCCTGGGATTTGTCCAAATTATGACAGAATTACATTTGCAGTTTCTTCCAAGAGTAACTTATTTATAGATTAAAATATGAACAAATGGAAAATATCAGAAAGATTAAAATATGAATCCAAATGGAAAATATCAGAATCAAGTGTCATGGCAACATTGTGAATGAACACTAAACGAATGATCTGTAATTCATTGAAGTAAACAGTCATTTGGAATCACTAGACTAAATTCCTTATTGCCTCTGATGCTGTGCTGATGTGTGCTGCTGGTTGCGTGGAAACTGATCAGTGCTCTCTCGCTCTCTCTCTCTCTCTCTCTCAATCACTAGACCTTATTGCCTCTGATGCTGTGCTGATGTGTGCTGCTGGTTGCGTGGAAACTGATCAGTGCTCAGTGCTCCTCTCTCTCTCTCTCTCTCTCTCTCTCTCTCTCTCTCTCTCTCTCTCTCTCTCTCTCTCTCTCTCTCTCTCTCTCTCTCTCTCTCTCTCTCTCTCTCTCTCTCTCTCTTATTTTCTGTCCGCGTCCAAACGCGTCCACGACTCGCGCTGCGTGCGGATCTCCAGCACTAAACCAGAAGGAATATTTGCGCAAATGACACTGAACTCCGCCGAGAAGAGAGGATATCTCAGAAGACAGAGAGGAGAAATGTGAGTCAGTATTGTATTTGAATGAGAAGTGCACTGAACGCACGCTACTTTCCAACGCGTTTAAATGAGGAAATAAGACATTTGACAGCTCTACAATAAGCTTTTAGACAATCTATAGGTGTTTGATGAAGTTTTATAATTACAGTGTAATCTCTTGATTTTACTTGTAATGCAACTTTTTCTTTCAAGAGTTACGCCTCTAGTGAATGAAGAACAACTATGTATAACTATCTAAAAGACACATGTAACTCTTGTAAAACACAAACTTTTTAACTTATAAATATTATGACTATACAAATAAATACAATATTTATTTACATATTAAACTATTACATACATTTAGGTTGAATTTAGATATGTTTTTACATTTTCTTATTTATTCTTATTATTTAATACACTACCAAAAGTGAAAATGTACAGTTGTTAACTTGAGGAGTCATTTGTACCCATGCTTAAAAATTAATTAACGTGGTCAGATTGTTTTTTTTTATTTAATAAAATGTATTATAAGGTAATTTAGATGTTGCAACATGAAGCACAAAACAAAAACAAAAAAAAATCTTACAGTGGAGTTATTTTAATAATTAGTGTGGATAATAACTACTTTATTGAATTATACATAACTATGTGTCAGACAGTCAGACAAAAATATATGTGGAGACACCAAGGTCATAAAATCTGCTCTTTATTTACAAATTACTTTATTTGTCTATTCACATTTAGATCTTCAAGATAATAGGAAAGAGTTTGTGCATCATGGTGAAGTTGTGTGATTTATGATTACTGGCCATTTCTGTAGATTATTTCTATAGATTGGCCATTTCTGCATTATTGATTTTAAAAAACAACAAAAAAATAACTTGGCAGTAGGGTCTCCATGTAAACTATCACACACTGCCAGCAGTCAGGAGCACTCAGACATTGTTTGAAATAAATCATTAAACAAGACTAGAAATGAGGAAGCACAACAGTTTGTAGACTAAGAATTGTTTCTCAAGATTAAAACTTGTGATGGATTCAGAAGACTAATTATGGATTATGGATTCAGAAGACTAACTAAACCAAATGATGAGCTGCCTCAAAAATATTTTGTGTGCATCAAACAGCTATTATAACCTAGTTGTTGTTTTTTTAACCACAATTCTCTGTTCTCTCAACACCCACACACATTTTACATTTACACTACTGTGTACTGTACACTGTAAAACTGAAAATGAGCAGTTACCCTAAAGAGCTATTTCTACTTGATCTGACCCTGAAAATTGCTTTACATTTTAATGTAACATATGTCATTCTCTCTTATTTTCTGTCCGCGTCCAAACGCGTCCACGACTCGCGCTGCGTGCGGATCTCCAGCACTAAACCAGAAGGAATATTTGCGCAAATGACACTGAACTCCGCCGAGAAGAGAGGATATCTCAGAAGACAGAGAGGAGAAATGTGAGTCAGTATTGTATTTGAATGAGAAGTGCACTGAACGCACGCTACTTTCCAACGCGTTTAAATGAGGAAATAAGACATTTGACAGCTCTACAATAAGCTTTTAGACAATCTATAGGTGTTTGATGAAGTTTTATAATTACAGTGTAATCTCTTGATTTTACTTGTAATGCAACTTTTTCTTTCAAGAGTTACGCCTCTAGTGAATGAAGAACAACTATGTATAACTATCTAAAAGACACATGTAACTCTTGTAAAACACAAACTTTTTAACTTATAAATATTATGACTATACAAATAAATACAATATTTATTTACATATTAAACTATTACATACATTTAGGTTGAATTTAGATATGTTTTTACATTTTCTTATTTATTCTTATTATTTAATACACTACCAAAAGTGAAAATGTACAGTTGTTAACTTGAGGAGTCATTTGTACCCATGCTTAAAAATTAATTAACGTGGTCAGATTGTTTTTTTTTATTTAATAAAATGTATTATAAGGTAATTTAGATGTTGCAACATGAAGCACAAAACAAAAACAAAAAAAAATCTTACAGTGGAGTTATTTTAATAATTAGTGTGGATAATAACTACTTTATTGAATTATACATAACTATGTGTCAGACAGTCAGACAAAAATATATGTGGAGACACCAAGGTCATAAAATCTGCTCTTTATTTACAAATTACTTTATTTGTCTATTCACATTTAGATCTTCAAGATAATAGGAAAGAGTTTGTGCATCATGGTGAAGTTGTGTGATTTATGATTACTGGCCATTTCTGTAGATTATTTCTATAGATTGGCCATTTCTGCATTATTGATTTTAAAAAACAACAAAAAAATAACTTGGCAGTAGGGTCTCCATGTAAACTATCACACACTGCCAGCAGTCAGGAGCACTCAGACATTGTTTGAAATAAATCATTAAACAAGACTAGAAATGAGGAAGCACAACAGTTTGTAGACTAAGAATTGTTTCTCAAGATTAAAACTTGTGATGGATTCAGAAGACTAATTATGGATTATGGATTCAGAAGACTAACTAAACCAAATGATGAGCTGCCTCAAAAATATTTTGTGTGCATCAAACAGCTATTATAACCTAGTTGTTGTTTTTTTAACCACAATTCTCTGTTCTCTCAACACCCACACACATTTTACATTTACACTACTGTGTACTGTACACTGTAAAACTGAAAATGAGCAGTTACCCTAAAGAGCTATTTCTACTTGATCTGACCCTGAAAATTGCTTTACATTTTAATGTAACATATGTCATTCAGTCCTGTTAAATAAAGTTAGACATTTGAATATTACCACTTTTGTAAAATATTACCATTGGGAAAAAGGGGTTTACAGTCTCCTACTAAAGAGTACATTTACAGTACTTGGGAGAGTCAACATGATTTTAAATGGTGAAAAACTTGTTCCTTTGAACAAACCATTAGTCCAGTTTAGCCAAAGGTGTCGATAAAACATATCACTTAGCGTTCATCTACCTGCAACTCTCTTAATGTTAGAGCTATCCAGAGTCAGTCATCTACCAAGCTTTCTCATCCTATAATGCTTACATTCAGCATGAGCAACAAGGATAACAGTTTAATAAAATGACAAAGTGGCAATATCAGGCCAATTATCATCTCAGTCAAGTTCCATCTAATGACACGTCATTCAATACAGTCCAGTTCAGCTCTGTCAAAGCTTCTTTCCTCCTTTCCCATCCCCACTCTAATGTATCTTTCATTCTCTTCACCGTAATTTGTATTCTTGTTTGAGAGTCTGGACACAAATCTTTTGGCAGTTCCCTGAAATGTCATAGCAGTGCAAGTCAGGAGTTGCTGAAGACATAAATATCTATGTGTCCATGGCTAATCATACAAATCACATGCATTTCCATGCTGATTTGAGTTGATTTGTGGTGATTAGTGCTGGTTTGGTGGTTTGTTGGCCAACTGGAATAATGCTACATAAACTAGTTAAAGAAGTGTGGTGGGTAAAACAGCACACCAGCATCCCATGTAGCCAGAAAGAATCCAACTCTTCAATCAAGCTGAAGTAGAAATTGTCATATCATAAATCATATCAAGTATGTGTCTGTAATTTGTGACATCTTCATTTTAATAACAGCATTTACATCACTAACTCACTGTTTTGTTTTGTTTTTTCCTTTTTCTAAACTGGTTTGTTGACCTTTCATTGCAGGGGCAGGGTCACATCGGTTTTCTCCCACAAAATGTTCTGTTCTGAACCTTTTAACCTCATTTTTCATCCTTCTCTTCTTTCTTCTCTTCTGTAATGTAAGACTTGCTCCTCAGATTCTCTTGTTTCCTCTCTTGTTCTCTCGGATGAATCATGTACACATCCTGTGTGGTTTATCTTCACCCCCTGCATGCTTCCATCTCATGTCTTGTTTCAACCTTTATTCTGTCATCTCTGTCCATTGAGCTGCCACTGAGCTACCATTGATTTTTTTCTCCCTGTTTCTCACAGTTGTATTTCTCTGCAGATCTGTGTTTTAGGTCTTTGTTGTCCTCATCTTTCACTGTCTGTCTGTATCTCCCTATGTGTCCGCCCTACACTATCACTTGTGAAAATGTCATGACAGAACCCTGTTGTGTATTCATGAGTGGTACATCTTTTCCAGGAGGTCTGTGACTCTTATCTAACCTATCTTCCATCACTTTGCTCATCCTTAGGTCACCCTTCTGTTCTTTATTAAAGAAAACTTTATGTTACAGCAAGGCTAAAATTACTTTTCTTTTAAACCTGGGTAAATAACTGTCTTGGTTTGGTTTTTGGCATGGGAAGCCTGGTCACTGAAGCATGAAATCTGAGCTAATGTCTTCCTTTCTCCCTCTCTCTCTCTCTCTCCCTACTTCAGCCTTCAGTTAAGGATCTATTTGCCTGCCATTTCAGCTTCTTTTGTAGTCTAGAGCATCTTATTCCCTCTCCCTTCAACAAACAGTCCCTTCCTTTAGGAGACTCCACTCGTTATGTGATACTAAGAGGTACTTAGAGATCGATTTCATTTTTAATCTGCGTAAGTGGACAGTGGCGGGTTCGCTGCCATTTGTCAACTACAAACCCAGTTGACTTTTGGTACTGGAGAATTTCAGAATTATAGGTAATAAGAGGTGATGCAATACCTAAATAGAGAACAAGTGATTTTTATATTGGTGGAAACTGCAGGCTTGTGCAGAGTTGAAATCAGTTTTTCTTACAATGGTTAAGGTTGGAAATTATTGCAGCCAACCAAGGCAGCAGCCTTGTTGCATGTTGCCCTGAAGATTTGTAAAAGGATAGCTGCTTCTTATATGCTGCTGATATATTAATGAGCTAAGTTGGCTAAGCTATTTTTAGAAGGTTGGACAAAATAAAATAAAAAAGTGTGAATTACAAAACAAGTTGTTGTTCATCGTTACTTGCACTTCAGACAGAACAAGCTACGTCTTAAGTGAAACTATTATTATGGATTACTGACACACAACATTGGTTGGATTAAATATCCAAAATGGCAACCACAGTTTGAATAGCAGGCAGTGTTCCTTACCTGCCCTCTCTTGTACTGTACATCATTTGGGCTGCTGTCTTTTCCATCTGCAATATTTAGAATGACCAATGTTTGTGTTAAGGCTAAATACGTTAAATATAATCATTCAAATTAAGATTTATTTGGGCAGTTTATCAAACACAGATATAGATTTGGCCCAGAATAAAAGAGCATATGTTGCACTTTTCAAGTCTGATATGTGCAAATGTCAATCTGAAAAATCACTGAATCTGTCCCAAACTACTCTGATTTTTTTTATATATATATATATATATATATAATTATATAT
>NW_015538015.1:13203-14582 GCF_001515605.1 Sinocyclocheilus anshuiensis
TATATATATATAATTTTTTGGGGGGGCGTTTTTCCAATCTGTCACTTGGCACATTTGGGTTTGCTAATATCAGGTTTTCTGATATATCTTTGGAGGGTGGGGTTTTTGATAGAAGTTGAGTGATTGAAGGGATGGAGCGGAGGCATTGTTTTAGGCAAATCCATTTACAATTCAACTTGGTTTTATTATGTTTTTAAATAAGAAATGTCCTGAATATTTCTCCAGTGAACCCCAGGAGAACTTCAGATAAAAAAGTACCTTTTGCAAAACCATGGCAGTCCACTCTCACAGCTCAATATTTTTACCACAACATGCACTGTATCATGTACATTAGACTCTATAACTTATAAGTTGTCTTGTCACAATTCCAGTGGAAGGCAAGGAATCACCTGCCTCTCTAAAGTGTTCTAAAGTGTAAAGTAGCATTCTTTACCTGGGCCTCTCTGTCTAGATAATTTGGATATAATATATAACATAGTTCGGTAGCACTTTATTTTACAGTACGTGTACTTCCCTGGTACATACATGGCAAATATCTTGTACCTACAGGCAAATGAGTGGTAACACAAGGTAGGCTACTTACCTGAAGTGTATGTACATGGTAACAAATAAGAAACATGGCTGTACTTAACAGTTGTACATGCATGGTAATTATTTTGTACATACAGACAAGTGTGGGTACTTACAGGTAGTCTTGTAAGTCTTGTTTGTTACCACATAATACCACATTTTTCCGTAGGTGCTACACATTTACCATGTACATATCATTAGTATGTACAGTAATGTGTCTTATTAGTTACCATATACAGATACTGTAAGGATGTGCCTGTTTGTACCCACTTGTCCGTAAGTACTACATATTTACCATGTATATACATTAGTAAGTACAGTAAAGTATCTAATTAGTTACCATGTAAGGGCACTACCTGCAAGTACCCACACTTGTCTGTATGTACAAAATAATTACCATGCATGTATGACTGTTAAGTACAGTCGTGTTTCTTATTTGTTACCATGTACATACACTTCAGGTAAGTACCTTGTGTTACCACTCATTTGCCTGTAGGTACAAGATATTTACCATGTATGTACCAGGGAAGTACACGTACTGTAAAATAAAGTGCTACCCAATTTTCCTATATGTCCATTTTGGCGTCGACCAAACTTATGTTCGCCTGCTTTTCTCATCTTCAGGTGAACAATTTGAATGGGGAAATTACAAATGCATCTTAAAATGAATCCGTATTTCCGGCCCAAACTATGATTTGTGTGAGTTTTTGGATATTTGTTTCTTTGATTGAATAGCGCTATGCAATATTGAGATCAAATTTTAAAGCACAGCATATTCATGTCTTTTTTGAGAGATCATTTATTGAATG
>NW_015538015.1:17488-38512 GCF_001515605.1 Sinocyclocheilus anshuiensis
CATTCAATAAATGATCTCTCAAAAAAGACATGAATATGCTGTGCTTTAAAATTTGATCTCAATATTGCATAGCGCTATTCAATCAAAGAAACAAATATCCAAAAACTCACACAAATCATAGTTTGGGCCGGAAATACGGATTCATTTTAAGATGCATTTGTAATTTCCCCATTCAAATTGTTCACCTGAAGATGAGAAAAGCAGGCGAACATAAGTTTGGTCGACGCCAAAATGGACATATAGGAAAATTGGGTAGCACTTTATTTTACAGTACGTGTACTTCCCTGGTACATACATGGCAAATATCTTGTACCTACAGGCAAATGAGTGGTAACACAAGGTAGGCTACTTACCTGAAGTGTATGTACATGGTAACAAATAAGAAACATGGCTGTACTTAACAGTTGTACATGCATGGTAATTATTTTGTACATACAGACAAGTGTGGGTACTTACAGGTAGTCTTGTAAGTCTTGTTTGTTACCACATAATACCACATTTTTCCGTAGGTGCTACACATTTACCATGTACATATCATTAGTATGTGCAGTTATGTGTCTTATTAGTTACATACACTTCAGGTAAGTACCTTGTGTTACCACTCATTTGCCTGTAGGTACAAGATATTTACCATGTATGTACCAAGGAAGTACACGTACTGTAAAATAAAGTGCTACTCATAGTTCTTATATGACAGAAGAAAACTCATAAGATGTATTTACACTTGGTCACTTCATATCACTTCAAAAAAAATGTTCGAAAAGGCTGAGTGACGGTATACTGTTTTTGAACATTCCAATAGCCCTTTGCTGCCGGAGGCAGAGTGTAGATTGAGTATGTAAATATGTGTAGCTCCGCTCACATGTATCTCCTATACAACGCACTTATCTCCTCAACCATGGCGGCTGTGAGAGAAGAACAGTTTTTTAAACATCTGGCAGTAGCAATGGCAAAGAAAAAGAACAAGAACAAACGACGTAGGTGGTATGTGCGTCCACTTCACGAAAACAGAAAGAATGATGGCAAGTTTGCCCTTTTTATTCAGCAAATGTGGAGCACAGATGAGGAAGTGCATTTGGCTCGTACTTCAGAATGTGCGCCGCGTTTAAATTAAATTAATATGTCAACATGGTATTATAACTTTATTGTTAATGTTCTGACTATTTAAAATGTCTTTTTGAAGAAACATCTTATTTACATGCTTTGTCATTTTTTGTCATTCTTGGATTTCATTAATGCCTGTAGCAGAGTTGTGAATTCGGCCAGCATAGCAGGGATATATAATCAACCATCACTTTTGAGGAAGTGACACTTTTTCCGTCATTAACGTGAGTGGATAATCTTTGAAGTTTTTTTTTTATTAGTGTGAGAGCATTGCTTTGTGTCTAGCAAAAAAAGAAAAAAAAATGAAGCTAGCAGGGAAATAATAACAGCTTAAACCCCACTGCTTTGAGCATCAAGCCCACCAGTTTCCATCAGTAAATTAAATTTGGTTAAGGCATCAGTCTGCTTATTAATTTTAATTTCTGTGCTGTATGGGTTTGTAATACTTGCATATGTATGGTTCTGTGTATGTGTATATATGTCTATGTATGCTACACTATTGCAAGTTAATTAGGGACAATCAAAACAGGCTATGTAAAAATCCTTAAATCACAAGAAACTGGTGAGGCATTGCTGCAAGAGATGGCAAGAGAAAGGAAATTAGATTTAGTAAGAGATTGTACATGCAGTTAAACAATGGCATGGCTTCATTGATGGGTGTTTGTAATGTCAAGAAAATTATATTATATAGTATTAAAAAGGACTAGGAAATATAGATAAAAAGGATCTCTGCATTAATTATCTTTTTGAAAATGTTTGATGTGTATCTCTGTATGTATGCATTTGCTCTGAAATTGTTTAAGGGTAATCTGTTTTAATTAGAGGAATCATTTAAACCAAATGTTTTAATAAGTAAATATTTCAAAAGTATCTCACGCAAGGAGCACAGTAGCATTCAAAGGAAACACATTATTATCTTTACATATTCTGAAAGTCTGAAGTCTGAAACATTAAAGAAATGTATATATTTTCCATTAACTGGTTGTATTCTTCAATCTTCTAGGCATGCAAGCTGTTGGGCATTTTGATGTAGGGTACAGCCCCCTGGATGCTCTCAGCACAGGTTGTACTCTAAAGGGATTATGCCCGCTGTCCCACAATGCTGCTACCCTCAGGTTGGCTGCTTCGGCACTCTGTGTTTGTTTGTCTGCTGTTTCACAGCTTAGTGCTGATGACACTTTGTTTCCACAATGCTGCGACTTCCTGCTCCAAGCACTGCTACTGTTCAGACAGTGAGGGCGCATTTGGTGGTAAGACTATGCGCTGCAGCAACCTGCATCTTACTGAGATCCCTCAGGATATTCCCAATGACACACTACGCCTCTACCTGGACTACAACCTCTTGACCAGCATCCCTGCCAATGCTTTTAATGATCTTCCACTGCTAGCTGAACTGGATCTTTCCCATAATGAATTGGCTTTGCTTGAACCTGGAGCCTTTAGAGGTTTGGCAGCCTCTCTACAGTTTCTGGATCTCTCGTCCAACCAGCTCACAACGTTGGACCCTGATGCCTTTGAAGGTGTTACAGCAAGATCCAACCTCACTGGAAACCCCTGGCACTGTGACTGCAGGCTGCAGACAGCCCTTCCACACCTGGACCTAGAGCCTGTATTTTTGACTGGCATTATCTGTCAGACATCTGAACCCTCGGACTCTGGAGCCCAAGGTGTGCCTTTCCTGCTGGCCAAAGACCTGGACCTGTGTGTGGTGCTCAAAAAGACTACGGATGTGGCCATGTTGGTGACCATGTTTGGATGGTTCACCATGGTCATCTCCTACATGGTCTACTATGTAAGACACAATCAGGAAGATGCCAGGCGCCACCTAAAGTATCTCAAGTCTCTGCCCAGCAGGCAGGGCAAGTCTGAGGAGTCTTCCACCATCAGCACTGTGGTATAGTGCCAGGCCAAGTGCTCATGACATGTGGAGGAAGCTTCTCAGGCTGCCAAAAAGCAATGGGCACACTGGGCAATGGGCTACTTGACTCTAAAGAATAACCCATTGGAAAAACAAAGAATAATGGCTTTGTTTCCTTGAATCACAGACCATTCACTTCAAGATACTACTCAGGATTGATCAGTACCCTCCCAAAGGACAAGGAAGAACTTTTGACATAGGACGCTTCGTGGTCAGTGGAGTGCAATGTCTACAACAGGGAAAAGTGAAACATATCATGCTAAAACCATCCACAGACACGTGCATGGACAGAGATGACTGTAGATAAGAGGAGGGAAATCACAGGGGCCATCTAATCCAATTCAGATGAATAATTGATTCAGAAATGTCCGAGCTTGAGGCTCCTCTGGACTAAGAGGTTTGTCTGCTCTGCGTGCTTTTAAAGGAGGCGTTGTCTGTTTTTTGTTTTTTTTTCATTTAGCGGTTCTTTTTTCAGTCAGATCCCAATTTAGCAGGCAACACATGGAGCGTAAAGCACTCATCCTACTGGGTATTTACAAAAAGTACTGTTGTTGTCCCTGCAGGCAACATCAAAATTTTACAGAGCAACACATTCTTGCATGCATCAATGACGTTTCAGGTGTCTCACTAAATATAGTATACAAACAGTGCAAATGTAAAAAGCACTGTAGTTTGCTTTGATACTCAGTGGTTAGGTTTTTAGGGGAGCACAGAAAATGGCTTGTTATTTTCTTCATGAATCCTTCAGCATTAATGACGCTGTGACTTAAAAGAAATAAACAGGTTAGCTTGTTATTTTTGTGATCAGTCACTGTAAGATAAATCACTGTAGTTGTTTCTAGGGAAAACACCCTGAGAAACTTTAAGAAAATTATTTAAAATATTTCTGAACTTTTAAGTTTAAAGATAATGAGATGATGTTGACCACCACATATTGTGTTTGCACTGTTAGAGTGCATCCTTGGTATGTCACATCCAATACTGTGTGATTTTTCAGTTTCAATGTGGCGTGCCAGCAAGAATAATTCAGAATGTCTGCCAAGATAAATCATAAGTTGAAATCCACCTGAATGTTCTGCCTGTGTGAGTCAATATCTTCAAAGCTTTACAAGTCATGTCCGTAAATTTAGAAAATAGCATTTTGTTAATCCTTTACAAAAGGCAGTGAAGGATGTCATGGAATTCATCAGAAAAAAAAGTGCACTCTGTTCCAAAACCTAAAGAGCTGCCTACCAAGACATTTTAACATATCATAGGTGCTCCTGACAGGAAAGCTGTTCCAAACGATAGGCAGGCATACTGGGATGTGGCTATATAGGCAGTAGATAACAAGGCAGCTCACTAGGTAATAGCTGTAGTCCAAATGTGGTTGTAAATTGGTTCATAAGCACTAGATTTTTATATCAAGAAAGAAAGAAAAAGAAAGAAAGAAAGAAAGAAAAATAAAACACTTTACAATAAGGTTCTAAACATTAGCATTAGTTAATGTATTATATATCATGAACAGTGAACAGTCATTTTTGACAGCATTTTTTTATCTCTATATTAGTGCTAATTTAAAAATATACAATGTTACATTTAATTAAAAGTAAATCATACAAAGTTAAAAAATCTATTTGTCTGTGTAGAAATTAAAATGCTCTAAACGTACTGTATTTTTCAGCTAACCTTAATGTATACAACCTTATTGTAAAGTGTTAGTGAAATAAATTATTTGCTGGTCATGCATATGTTAGATCTTCTGTTTCTGTGTAAGCAACAGAAAATGTATGCATTATGGTTTGCTTGAAAGTGTTATGTGTATTAGAGTGCCAACATGGCATTGTTTTTTTAGGTCTCAGTGATAGCGGGGTGTGTTCAATCCATTGATCCTAACATTGTTCATGAATTATATAAATATCATGCAGAAAATGAAAGGTAAACTCTGAGAGGAACCTTATTTTCATCTGTAATACTCATTTATTTTAATTTTAAATATGGATTGTGCACCTTTTGTCTGTTCATTGCCTGGTTTACCATACAAATAAATACATAAATTAAAAACAAAGAAATATCAACAATCACAGCAAATTAAACAATGACAATTTGTTCCTACATCTCACATATTATTTTACATTTTTACAAATTGTTTAAATTCTGCATTGTCTGAATTGAATCCTAAAAGCTCAGTGGATTGCTGAGTTCTTTGCAAGGTGTCAAAACACAACCAGCCATCTTCACAAACATGCATTCACACGCAAACATAATGGCCTGCATCTGTACAAGAAGTTGTGAAAGTCACCCTGGTACAAAATGACCCACTAAAATATACTTAACAATCTATTATTTATGATGGTTATCTCAGAATGTCTACACTGCACCATAACTAACATTTGCAATATTGCAATATACTGTACTTAAGATTTAGCAAATTTTCAAGGAAAATTCTAAGTTCAGCACAAGTTAAAACGCTACATTTTAAAATACTGCTTCAATAGTAGTAGTAGTAGCAGTAGTAGTAGTAAAATTTGCTTACTAACATTTTATGTGTAACTTTGTTTCCTTGACATATCCTAAAATCCCCTAAAATAACAACTGCCAAATTTACAGCTCAAATAATACAGTTGTAACAGAACAATTATTGCACATACTTTTACAAAGCTTTTAGGTTCACATTTTGAATTAGCAATTAGCCCCACTGGCATTTATTTATTTATTATATTTTGTGGAAAATAAGGGATGAGTTGAAATTATTGATTGGTTGATATTGATTTTTGATGGTAATTATCATTGTGCTATTAATGCGGTTGCATGGGCCTAACTTTTGCTTAAAGGGGTCATATGATGCTTTTTTAAAGATCATTATTTTGTGTATTTGGTGTAACATAATATGTTGAATTCCGGAAACACTTCCAAGTTCCATTTGTTAACATTTGTTAAATATTTAGTCAACATTAACTAACAATGAAAAATGCTTCTAAAGCATTTATTAATCTTAGTTAACAAGAAATGTGTTACTCATTGTTAATGTCAGTTAATACAATAACCACTGTTTATTAATGGAACTTTATAGTAAAGTCTTACCGATATTCAGTCACTTGGAAAATTTCACTTACCCCCGGTTTCACAGACAAGGCTTAAACTAATCCCAGACTAAAATGCATGTTTGAGATGTCTCCACTGAAAATATCTTGCTCTGACATATCTTAAAACATGTCAGTGTCATTGTTCTGTGTCAAGATGCACACCTGTAATGTTTTCTTCTAAGGCATTTTTTAAAAAGTTGCTTAAATATCTTAATTTAACTAAGGTCTAGTCCTGGCTTAAGCTAAGCCCCGTTTGTAAAACCAGGCCTTAAAGTGCTAAAAAGTGGTTGAAATAGCATGTACAATATGATATAATAGGTGTATACAATAGGCATAATGTGCATCCTATAAGAACACAGCCAGTGTCTTTTAAAGTGCCAATCAACTCAGGAGTGCCAATTAAACTTTCACATCTTTTTGCACAGCTGCAGGCCTTTATGTGTCTGAATGTGACACTGGCCATTGGCATGTTTTAGTCAGAGGATTTTCTTATACTGTATCTGAACTGATAGAGCATAGCACTAGCAACAACAAGGTTATGTGTTAAATTCCAAGGGAATATATACTTTTAATTGTATACTTTGACGGCAGTGTGAGTTGATTTTCAACTCTTTGACTGATACTTGGTTAATGGAGAGAAAATGGGTATGGTACACTTGGCTTCTACCTGAGATTGCAGGTCCTGCCAGACTTCTGGAATTACTCCCCAAACACCATTTTATAGGTGCAGTTATATTGCCATTTGTAATGCATGACATATTTTGACATGCCAATCAAGTGTGAAGACCAGATGCCTCAGAGGTGACAGCTCTCCTTCTTGATGTGTTTTCCTTCTTGGGTTGCTGTGAGGCAGATTTCCTTGCCCTGGACTGTTGCCCAGAGAACCTTGAGGAATCTTCCCGGAAGGATGTTCTGAAAGGTATTCCTATGGGGACCAGAAAAAAACACGGGAGAAGAAAAACATGACCTAGTCTAGTTACAGAGCCTGAAATAGTGTGAGTCCCATATTACATACTGGTAGAAGAATGAAAGACCTAAGCATTTTGTGCCTCAATTAGAGCAGTTAGATATTGGTTCAGTATAGAAGATAATTGGTGGGGACCTTAAGGTCAACACGAACAGCTTCTTGCAACCTAATCTCTGGACAATGTTTTTGTAGTATTGACTTTTTAAAGTAGTTTTTATTTTTATATTATTCTCCATTTTCAATTAAATTTTTATTTGTTTTTATATTGAAAAAAATGATACTATTTAGTTATTATTTATTTTTATTTTAGTTATAGTCATTTTAGTTACTTTATAAGAATTAAAATCTAAAACGTGAAAATGGAATGCAAATTAGATTTATGGCATTCTTAAATTCTGATAGTGAAACTTACAAACAGAGAAACTTATTAACAGTGTAATAATTATTAAAACAAATATTGTTTACAAAGCAGAATAATGCATTTAATATGTCTTTTCGTTTATTGTCTTTTCATTTAAAGCATGTGACCTTTCAAGACATGTCTTTTGTTTAGTTTGTGTTCTTGCTGTTATCCACCTCTGCTGTATCTTTTCTCTCTTCATAATTCTGCTTCATCACACATTTACATTTTTTGCACATTTAGCAGTGGTTCCAGTTTACCATTTTCCATTCCATAAACCACCAACACATTTGCTATCATTTCCATATCATACATACCGCATAAGCAGGTATTTAGATTTCCTATGGTTGGTATTGTCACTGCATGGGGTTGTAATAATATTGTAATAATAGATATTTTGAAAAAGTGCACACCTGGAAGTGTCTATGATTCCTAGAAATTCTGAGGTTCTGTAGTTCTCTATCTGATGCATCATTTATGAACAAATGGCAAATGGAATGAGTTATATCACATACCAATTATTAATTATAATTAATTATTTCCCTTCAGTATTCAGGTGACGTAGCAGCCCTAGAATATGGAATGTGAATTATAACATTGTTAAATCACAAGACAAAAATACTGAATCCCTTCGCCATCCTTTTCTGATCTGTGATTATCAGATCAGTGTTGTTAGATCAGCAAAAACCAATGGTGGTTGGTGAACTCAAAAAATAATTAGGCCTAAATTTGTACATTTGGATTACACAGTTTTAACATAAACTGTTAAATTTAATGTGATGCATATTTGCCAGTCATATATTAATGTAATGTGGGGTTTGGGTTTTGTTTTTGTTTCATGTTCATGTCAATTTAATGTGATGCATATTTGCCAGTCATATATTAATGCAATGTGGGGTTTGGGTTTTGTTTTTGTTTCATGTTCATGTCCATGTCTTTTATTTTGTAATTGTTTCCTGATGTTAGTGTCATGCTTCCCTTGCCTCATGTCTCTCTGCCTTGTGTATGTGTCATGTTCTGATTGGTTGTTTTAGTCATGTGTCTTTTTTCCCATTTGTTTGTCCATGTCATGTGACCCTCTTTGTTTGATACAAATAGCCATCTTGTTCCCATCGTCTTCGTTGTGTATTGATGTTGTAACTCTGCTGTTGGTGAGTCCTGTCCATGCCAAGTCAAGTCTGTTCTAGTCAAGTCTGTTCTCGTCAAGTCTGTTCATGTCAAGTCAAGTCACGGATTATTGGATCACACTGTAAATGAACTGCACTTGGGTTCTCACTTCAACTCGCCTTCAGTGGACTGAATCGTTACAATTAATTATAATCAGTCAATCCAATTAGCTTCAGTCTCATACATTTTAACGAACTTGTAACTTATGACTTGTTCCTATATTTTAACTTTGTTCATAAGTAATTTGAATTAAAGAATTTTTGAAAATATGATTATTTAAATAAAATCAACTACATGCAAATAATCAATAATAAACTATGCCATGATTTTTTTGAGAGCAGAAATCTTACCTGTTTGTTACCTGTTTCATGTGTGACTGACAAATATGCATCGTATTACACTTATTATTTTGTTTATAATAAATCTGTGTAATCCAAATGGATGGAAAACATAAATCTAAAATTTAGACCTAAATATTTTTAAGTGTGTCAGTGAGGTCAAATCTGGCACATGCTTTGAGGCAGCAAGTTCGAATATGTGCAAGTGAATGAGATTAAGCTGCTACTGCGCAAAGCTGTTGTGTGGCTTCAGAAGGCTTGATACACAGGGGAAAGTGGGGTGAGTTGAAGCAGTTTTTACTTACGGTGTGTTAAAAGTAAGTGCTTGACAGTAATGGGCCGAAATTAAATATGTACATAAATTTCAGAATGTGGTGCATCATTAGAAATAATCTATTCCTAATGATGCTTGAAGTAAACTGAAGTAAACTATGAAGTAAAGCTGAACATTTTCACCTCATGCTATATCAAAGGAAGAGAAATTCAATAAAGATGACTACTTAAAATCTATGTGTGAGCCTTGTAATGGACTGATGGACTGGCCATCCATCCAGGGTAAGTAAAATGGATAATTCTTCATATAGTTGTGGTCACATAACCAATTTTGTTTAAGGTTGCTGCTCTCCCCTAAATTGTTATAACTATTATATGTACAGTATGTTTGTATGTACATATTTTTTATTTATTGCTTGAATGCCATTTTGGAGCTCAACAGCCCCATTCTTTGGAAAAGTGTGGTGTGAAAATTCATAAACACATGTCGTTTTGTCTTCCTAACAACAAAGAAAGACATACAGAAAAAAAGAACTAATGACTAAGCTAATAATGAGTAAATAAAGGCAGAATATTCATTTTGGGGAGCAATATTCTCGGAAGCCATCAATTTCCAAAAAGGATCAGTACTTCTGAAACAATGGTAAGACTTTCACTTGCTGCTTTGACACAACCAGTATTGTATTAAGCACTATACAAATAAAGGGGACTTGACTTGACTCACATCTCACTCTCACTCACACATGCGGCAAAAATGGACAGGATCAGACAATGTGCAAACACAACAGTAATATATTTACAGATGATCCATAGTAGACAAAATTGTACAGTATGTAGTTGTAGCCAAGAAACATTTGTCCCTGACATTTCAATAGATAAGTAAATTAAGAGGTCCAGCAGGTGAGATTGTGTGTGTGTAGAGGGGGTTGGTTTAACAGGTAATGTTACAGTCCTCTACCAAACACACACCTGTTGCCTCAGGTTCATTTACATTTCAGACTAGCTCGCCTTTGTGTGTGTGTGTGTGTGTGTGTGTCTGTCTGTCTGTCTGCTTAATAATGACTCTGGATTAATAACTCATGCGGAATAAATTTCTATGTAATTAATTTGTAAATACTTTTTATGTATGATTGAAATTGTACTGCTTGTGTTTCATAAGGCCTGATATGTGGACCCTTACAAAAAAGTACAGTGACAGTATCATGTATAGCATCCTATGATATAGCCGTTCTTAATATTTCTTAATATATCCATACTCATATGACATTTACATCGTACTTCATATTTACTCTCTTGCTTTCTCAGTCTTTTTTCTTCATGCTGTCTCTTTGATTCTGTAAACAACATTGCCCTCTACAGGTAAGTACTAAGTTTACTGTAAATGTATGGTCACAAAACACTTTCATGACTTAGGGTTGGACACGATAATCATTTGTGTGGGCTACAGAGAACAAAAAACTTTGTTTATATTCTCTAGATTTTATGTCAGTTTAGTATAAGTTTTCAGCAGTATTTAGTGTAAGCTATTGGTGAAATGGGTGACTTTTAAGACTTACAAAAATTATGAATAATGGAAGCATGTTTAGCAGCAGCATCTGTGAGCATAGCACAATTTTTCAGTGTTTTAAGAAGAACAGTTAACAAGAGTGGACGAAAACCAAAAGTGAAGGATGGGGAAAGAAGGATTGTGTCCAAACAACACAGAACTACAAAGTGAAAGCAAACCTCAAAAGTAACTTCAAAGTTTCACAATTTCAACAAAAACTGGCCACAGAGAACTTCACAAAGCCAAAATCCATGAACAAGCTACAATTACTACAATTTTAAATGACTCATGGACACCAGTGGTAAAATGCAAAAAAACAAAAATTGTCATAAAACTTGGACAGGTGGAGCACCAAGATGAACTACAACATCTGCCCTGGCCAATGACCTGACTGAATATTATCCAAGTTTTAAAGAGAATGAGAAGCAGATTCCCTTCTTCAATATCACCGAAGCAAATGGCAGATGTTCTGCTAGACAACATTCCACTGGAGACTAGTCAAAAGTTGTACAAAATCTACTCTAAGAATGTTGTAAGCTGTATTAAAGGCAAATGATGGTAAAGCTCTTTAATAATTAAATATTTCCTATTTCCTAGGTTTGACACACTTATGAAATATGAGCATTGAGAAGTGCCAGTGATCTTACCACTACTGACACGGATACAGTTGTTGTACTGAATATTGTGGAAGCACACATATCCAAACATGTCTGCTAAACTATGGGTCCTGTATTCTTTTGGGATTAAGAGCAGGAACATGATAGATAAGAGCTTACATTATGGGTTCAGGACACTGACCAAGGTGGTTTATACCTGAAGAGAGCTACCCATTAGTGTGCCTATTCTTCTCAATGGCAATTGCTTGACTTTTGTATAAAATCTTGGACATATGCAACATGCAAGCTGCCATCTTAGCAACTTGCAAAACAGACAACGGGGTAACACTTTCAAAAATAATCTGTCACCAGTAAAACATCTGTAGTGTGTTGCTTGTGGGGGAAATAGTCAGAATACCAAAGCCAAGCAGAGCCACAGACTCCACAAAACAAGCTTAGGTGTTTCATTATGGGGACAGTTTTCTGTTCCATAAAGGCTCAGAAAAAATCCACACAGCTTGAGCCAGGCAATTAAAATCTTCAAAGAACTCCGAAGGTTCTTTATTCATGCTGAGGACTCATCTTCGTAAGACAAGTTTTTGATCAAACAATAAACCCTTAGAGAATGAAAGGTTGGTTATGAATCTTAAGGATGTACAGATGTAAAGCTACTTAATTAATTGACATATTATTGCTGTTTGTCTCATTCCTCGATATTTTATGCTGTATAAATTGTATATTTTTAATCATTTTGTTTTAACTTGTAGATATTTTGTTATTTTTCATTCTTTGTTTGAACGTTGAAAGCAGTTGTTCAGTCTATTGAAACTAATAAAGAGAATAAAAAATGTAAGCATGCAAATGAAAAATGAAAGGTCTTGAAGCATTAGAAGGAGTGTTGTCATAAAGGTGAATGGTCAAATACATTAAGCTCATGGAACGGAAGTGATCCATTTTCTTTCCACCAGTGACGCCACGATTACATTACATTTAGATTGATTCACTTCTAAATGTTCCCTTTTTGAACAGTCCTCCTCTAAATGATCCATAGATGCAAAGATTATAAATGGTACAATTTAGGATACAATTCAGGGCTGTATTTATGGAATCGTTTTGAGAGAAATTAGCTAAAACAATGGTGATAACAATCTGAAAAGATCTAGGATTCATTATGTAAATGCAGTGCCATCATGATGTGCAACTGTAGCAGCACACTCAATCAGGAGTGAATATATGTTCTGTCTGTCTAGAGGAATGAGTGAGTTCATGCTAATGGAGGGTTTTGTGGGAACACACTGAATTTAGCAACACCAATCTTCCCCTTTCTCTGTCTGTGAAGCTGTCTGTCTGTTTCTGTTTCTCTCCCACTCTCAAAATAAAAACATATAAATCTTTTTTTGGTAAAATCAGAGACTCTGATCATGTACATACTTTGCATGTACATGATGTGATGGTGAGGTCACTTTTATTCGGCTTATGTCTTTCAATTGATACTCCTTGTTTCCATAGAAACCTTTCTTCCCCTTTCCCCTCATCTGTTTGACACTATCTCTGCCCCTCTTCTTCCTTTGAAGGAAACTCTGCCTTACACAACAATCCGTAACACCAAGTGTTTCTACCATTGGTTTTGGTGTGATGATGACAGAATAGGAACAAATTAGTGATTTTTTGACTCAACTTCAAATGTATCTATCTATCTATCTATCTATCTATCTATCTATCTATCTATCTATCTATCTATCTAAAATTAGTGATTTTTTGACTCAACTTCAAATGTATCTATCTATCTATCTATCTATCAAAATAATCAATAAATGAAAATGAATAAACAATTATATTATTCAGTGGTTCAGCAACAATCTCCAAGTAAACTTTCTGAATCTGATCGTAGCTGAAGACTATTATTTGAATAAATAAATCTATCTATCTATCTATCTATCTATCTATCTATCTATCAAAATAATCAATAAATCAATAAATGAAAATGAATAAACAATTATATTATTCAGTGGTTCAGCAACAATCTCCAAGTAAACTTTCTGAATCTGATCGTAGCTGAAGACTATTATTTGAATAAATAAATTCAACTTATTGACAGATGAAATTTTCACATAAAAATATTATGATTCATTTTTGCACTAGGAAATAATCGCAGTTCTATCTCATACCCATAGCAATTCACTCAGTTATCAGATCTTTAGTGAAAATCCCACTGTACGTAAAGCCTTTATTACATAACTGGTTGGCTCTCTTATAGTAGATGACAAAGCAATACAGATATATTTGAGTGTATCTGTCTCAACATTGTTTCTATTTATAGCTTTGATCTGCTTGGAAGTGAAAGCTAAAAATGTAGTGGTCCAAAAAATACACACTATTGTGAAACAAAGGAAAGAGAACAGTACTGACATCAATATGCTTTTTTTTTGGTCACAAAATTTTTGAATATGAGTGCACATGAATATGCCCATGCTGTATTAAAGTTAAAGAAGGTGTTACATCATAATATATATGATGTATATAATATATAACATTTTCAAAATGTCTCATAGTATGCTATCTGAATATCAACATTTGTGAGATTTAGTTCTGTGATTAATTGATTTAATTATATTTACAATATGATATTTTAAAAATGTATTATGACACTTTAACAAAAAAATTTATATTGATTTTGTATTGTTCACTGTTCATTGGCATTTGAGAAAATAAAACTCTTTACTTCATCAGCATTTAGCTACAAAATATTTAGTTTAATAACTTTCATTAATAACATAATAACACTGGAAAACATTACTTGCTTACCAGTTCATTTAGATTATTTTTTATACAAGTTTTTTTTTTCATATATACTCATATATAAATGTACATGAACTACTGGCCTCTCAAGCATTATAGGTGTGTTTATTAGGTTTGTTAGTGATTTATTAATGCAAAAGCATCAATAACCTTAATCATGCTTTGACACACAAGTATGTTCTAAATATCTACTCAAGACAACGTCAGAAACAGGAATTTCCCCTGCAGGATATATAAATCGTGAACATGACGGGGCTTTGTTACTGCTGGAGTCTGGTGACTTTGCGCATTTTCTTTTTGATTGCTGTTGTTATAATGAACTTCCAGGGTAAGTTTTATTTTTTATTTACATTAAATTCTTATTATATGAAAAAAAACATGATTCTGGAGAATTTTGCTTCATATACTATTTTCAATAATATTTTAACTTATGTTATACTATGTACACTATTTTCAATTTTGATGATAGAAGGCTAAGATGATAAATGTATTATGTGAGATTTAGTTCTGTGATTAATTGATTTAATTATATAAATTAATTGATTTAATTATATTTACAATATGTTATTTACAATATGATATTTTAAAAATGTATTATGACACTTTAACAAAAAATTTTATATTGATTTTGTATTGTTCACTGTTCATTGGCATTTGAGAAAATAAAACTCTTTACTTCATCAGCATTTAGCTACAAAATATTTAGTTTAATAACTTTCATTAATAACATAATAACACTGGAAAACATTACTTGCTTACCAGTTCATTTAGATTATTTTTTATACAAGTTTTTTTTTTCATATATACTCATATATAAATGTACATGAACTACTGGCCTCTCAAGCATTATAGGTGTGTTTATTAGGTTTGTTAGTGATTTATTAATGCAAAAGCATCAATAACCTTAATCATGCTTTGACACACAAGTATGTTCTAAATATCTACTCAAGACAACGTCAGAAACAGGAATTTCCCCTGCAGGATATATAAATCGTGAACATGACGGGGCTTTGTTACTGCTGGAGTCTGGTGACTTTGCGCATTTTCTTTTTGATTGCTGTTGTTATAATGAACTTCCAGGGTAAGTTTTATTTTTTATTTACATTAAATTCTTATTATATGAAAAAAAACATGATTCTGGAGAATTTTGCTTCATATACTATTTTCAATAATATTTTAACTTATGTTATACTATGTACACTATTTTCAATTTTGATGATAGAAGGCTAAGATGATAAATGTATTATTTAAAGTTATTTCAAAAATAAATATGTATGTACAGTAAATAAGTATGAAGAAGCCTTAAGTAACTTTTACAGTCAATTGGAATCAGGTGCATTTATGTGAAATCAGGATGTCCAGCCATGGCTGAAGCATGTGAGTGCGTGATCCATGTGTGTGAGATCTGCGTCACAGTGTTATGCACTTCTAATCGCTTCTGTCTCTCACTCTCTCTCCTCCAGCGGCTCTATTAGTCACACTTGTGGGAATTGTGGCATCTGCCCCAATCTCTGACAAACTGGGCATTATGAACAAGGATACTATTGTACAGGCTCACGTTTTAATCAACAAAATTCTAAAAGATATTCCTACAACTCATGCAGCCTGGATAAACAACAAGGTAAGCACATTTATTTCAGGACTGTAACCACCATAGACACTGAGGGACATACTGTCCCCAGTATTCAGAAGAGCAGTCAATCAATATGCTGTTTTCAGTGAATGATTCTTAAAAACGTACATTTGGTCCATCTAATCTTCAATCTTGTTTACATGTTTGCCACCGTTTCACCCCGGATCAACAAACTTAACTGCAAAAGTTAATACAAAGTTTTCTTTAACTTCACATTCATAGCTCTCTGTGTATATAGATTTACAAGAGGGCCAAGTCGTTTGGACACTTCAGTCACATTTGGGAATGTTATTGCATTAGATACAAAATATCAAATTAAGTGGCATCTCACCAATCAAATGATTCTAAAACTTTTCTCAGAATAACTTTGAAATTATTTTTAACTTGTGTGAAGGTGTTTTATTGAATGTATGAAGTTTCTGATACAAGTTCACACAGGTGTCCTAGCAGAGCAACCATCAGTTTAGTTCACATAACATGTGGACACACAGTGTTTGACAATCACAAAGTGTCCAAATACTTTTGAGGGCCACTGATCGCAAATTTTCTTTGCTCTGGCATGTATGTGAGGAGTATGTACTGACACAAGAACAAGAAACTCTGTCCTGTCGTGTTTAAACAATTCAAATGCTCGTCTTTTCTTTCAGAGTCTGACTCTGGGCGACAGCACGACTAAACTGCAGCTGGAGTTCTTGAGGAAATCTATGATACCCTCTGCCCCAGTTCTTCAGAACATTTCCAGTATCTCCAGCATGGTACGTTTTATTCTTTTTTTGGCATTTGCTTGACTGTTAATTTTTTTTAAATCATACTTGGCTAAGGCAAGGGATATATACAAAACCTAAACCTATGCAGTACTGTAAACCCACACTATTTGAGTTTAGTTATATACTATTCCGTTTATAAGAAATCAGATTCACAACAGCAAGATTTAAAAAAATAAAAAATAAAAAATCAGCTTGACTGTTGAGAGATGGGCCAATAAGAACAAACAACACTTTTCTTTCTTGTTGTATTATGATAGCTGGAGAAGAATTATTACATTTTGGTCTTTATAATGGAACACAATTACACAAGGAACACAATAAAAAGACAAATATAACAGGATTGTTCAGCAAATAAACTGTGAGATCTCTCTGTTACTGTCACAGGAAACCTGCCTTGCACACATAGTGAAGGGACTGCAACTACATCTGAATCTCTTGAATGAGATCAGCAAAGAACTGGCCCAGACAGACCAAGTGAATGAACTTAAAGCTGAAATTCAAGAACTTTGTTCCCTAATCAAAAAGGTATGGTATTGGGGGACTGTTCTTTTGTGAATGGGTAAATGAAATGTAATTTATTTACTGTTTTGTAGTATCAATTCCTGAATTCCCTAAATGTTAGCCTGTTTAGTCATGCCTTGATTTAGCAACTTACTATTGGTAAATTTAAATCATGTATGGCATCATATTGCAGTGCCTCTCTTAGGATAGCAGTCAAGTAATGTGTTTAAGCCATAGCAATATAAATAGAGAAGGTCAGCCTTATCTCATGAGAAGTTATAATAATTCATACATGATGGCAAAAATGTCTTACTCGTGGTTAGAGTATGTTGGGAAAGTGCTTCATTTGGTTTTCTTTCCAAATGCAGTTTAACTGACCTGCATTTTTTAATTTTAATTTTTTGCATGTTTGAATGCTCCATTCATGCAATTATGTATTTTCACAGTTGCAGAACCAGGCGGGATTTGACCCATCAAAGCAGGCATCAGATGAGCAGTCACAGACCCCAGAGCATGATCTGGCCAAGCATCTGACAAATAAATACATGACCCAGGTGGCGGCCCACCTCACCCTGCAACAGCTTCAGGACTTCAGCTGTGACGTCCTCCGCAGTATCCTCAGTATTCGCAGAATGACCTCCAACATGTCCATGGCAGAGAACCCTAACACTGTGCAGCTCTGCATAAATACAGCAAGTCTATAAGCAGCCTAGAGCAGTAAGCCCAAAGTATACTTGAGTTTTGACACAGACGCATAGCCTTTAAAAGTATACTGTATGCGGATAGCATGCAAAGTATACTGAAACACATGCAAACTGGAACGTTCCATCTTTGTCCAGTGTCTGTGCTATTTTTCTAAAGAAGTTATGAAAAATGATCTGGTCAAGCATCTGACAAATAAATACATGACCCAGGTGGTGGCCCACCTCACCCTGCAGCAGCTTCAGGACTTCAGCTGTGACGTCCTCCGCAGTATCCTCAGTGTTCGCAGAATGACCTCCAACATGTCCATGGCAGAGAACCCTAACACTGTGCAGCTCTGCATAAATACAGCAAGTCTATAAGCAGCCTAGAGCAGTAAGCCCAAAGTATACTTGAGTTTTGACACAGACGCATAGCCTTTAAAAGTATACTGTATGCGGATAGCATGCAAAGTATACTGAAACACATGCAAACTGGAACGTTCCATCTTTGTCCAGTGTCTGTGCTATTTTTCTAAAGAAGTTATGAAAAATCGATTTCCCTATGGAGAAAATAAACCTGGCTGTTGTACTCTACAAAGTATGCATAGATTGAAAAAAAAAAAAAAAAGGCCTACGCACATACAGCATTGTACCCTAGCATACATGTTAAAAGCAAAGTATACTTTGGGCTTTACACGGAACAGATGCAACATGATACAGTGACAAGCAAAAAACAAACAAACAGTTGATATGTGTTTCAAGGTACACAGTCAAATTATTTGTTGCTGGAATTATGTTGCACCATCAGCCAGGACATGGAGGCACTGCAGGGTATTTGTTGTCTTCAGATTTTGTATTTTGTTTATTTATTATTTAGGTTATTTATTTTATATTTCACTTCACATTTGATTTATTATTTATTAATTTAACACTTTAGGAACTCCCTTAAATGGCTTTATTCTTTACAGTCTGCCTCAGAAAGCAATGTATTATTTAACTCACTGTGAAATGTATTATTTAACTTTACTGTGTCATACAATCTGAGCACATGAACATGTCTCATGAGTTGCTAAATGAGATCATGGTCATTGGATTGATCTCCTGATCTCTGTGAGAACTACCTACTGCTTTCATTACTAATTTCACGTGATATTATGTTCTTGTTTTTATTTTTATTACCCATAAATATTACTTAAATGAGATATCAGATGATTTTATTTATGATTCTGTATTATTTATTTATTTAACTGAAAAATACATGTATTTATTTTTGCCATTATTTGTTGTTATGTTTGGAATATTTGAAGATGTGCCTTACATTTTAACCAAATAAACATTTTTGAGGCTAATGAGTGTTAAATATCAATTGTTGCTCATATTTTCTCTCTGTATTACTTATTGTATCTGGAATTTAATTGTATCATAATTTAGCCAGTTGACAATTAATCAGGAAACAGACAAAGGCCCTTTGAAAAATATTGCACACCTGAGGTGGTAACACGGCCACCATGCAACAAGTTAGGTATGCATTATTTTTCTATAATTAATAAATGGAGTTGATTATTCTGCTTATACCACGGTTACCTCAGAAGCTTTTGTCCATTCAAAGCTCTTGTGTGTGAAAATACTTGGTCTATCGTGGAGACAATCATGGGCCAGTGCTGACAAAAAGTTCCTGTCGGCAATTTTTAATATGTGTCTGGGAGAGAGAGAGTAGGAGAAAGAGATAGAGAGTGCTTTCCATTATTTATAATAATAATAAGAAGAATAACAATAACAATAACAATACATTTTAATTGGAAAAGGTTTGTCCTTTCATCCTTTTTTGGTCATATTTGTTTGCTTGGTCAGTGTCTTTGTGGTTTTTGGTTGTTTTGTTGTGGTAAACTGCAATGCTCTAAGAAATTGCTGAAATAAATTGGTGAAATGATATGGCACTGTAATGTGGTCTATACACCTAGAACTACCTAATAGATGTGTGATTACTGGAAATAAATAATAGAATGCCACAGTGCATGCCCACTTTTTTAGCGGCTTGGCTCCAGAGGTGTTTTTAATATTTATTTTTCCCATAAGGATTTTAAAAACATACTCGGTTACTAACGTAACCTCGGTTCCCTGAGATACGGAACGAGTACTGCGTCTGTTTAAGATGCTTGGGGAAAACTGCTTTTTCTCCGATGACTGAAGCCTTTCAATAAAGCAGTGTAACTGCACGGCCATTGGTTCGTGCATTGAATAAAAAACGAACCAATGGCTCCGCAGCAGAGCTGCATGATCCTATGGCGGTAAAGCCCGCCAGAATGGGCGGGGTCCACTGGCTATATAAGCGGCACATCGCCATAGGATCCTCAGGTTACTTCGACTGAAGCGACGACTGAGTTGTGCAGCTACATAGCACGGCAAAGTACGCAGTACTCGTTCCGTATCTCAGGGAACCGAGGTTACGTTAGTAACCGAGTACGTTCCCTATCGATACTTCACTCGTACTGCGTCTGTTTAAGACGCTTGGGGAACCAGTACAATCCCGCCGTGCTATGCTAGAGGAATGACTAATACTTGAACTTGCCTTAAGCAGCCAAGGGGGCCCAGAAGGACCAAGTATTTTGCAGGGAAGCCCCGCAAAAGGCACTAGGGCTAAACTCAAAGAGGTCGGCCCACCCTTGTATCATCATCCCGAAAAAATTCAGTACAGCCTTGGAACTCACTGAGGGCCAAGAGCGTACATGAAGGATGCAAACGCCAAGCACTGGTTGTCATATGACAGAGTGCCCTGCTATGCAGAAAGGACCCGCGCCTGTAAGGCTGGGATGTCCAGACTATAGAATCTGGCAAATGTGGACAGCGAGGCCCAGCCGACCACCGCACAAATTTCTGCAATGGACACACCACTAGACCAAGCCCAGGAAGAGGCAATGCCTCTAGTTGAGTGGGCTCTTACTCCCATGGGGCATTGAAAGCCCAAAGAAGAGTATGCTAGAATAATAGTGTCGATTATCCATTTGGAAAGTCTCTGCTTCGTAACCGGACAACCCTTGGTGCGGCCACCGAAGCATACGAACAGCTGATCCGACCGCCTGAATGGGGCGGAACGTTCAACATATACTTTCAGTGCCCTGACGGGACAGAATAAGTTCAACTCTTGGTCTTGCTCCGAAGGAGGAAGCACCAATAAAGTTATTACCTGTGCTCTGAACGGAGTAGAAAGCACTTTAGGTACGTATGTAACCATGCCTTGGCTTCAGGACAATTTTGGAGTCGCCGGAG
>NW_015538015.1:38542-39816 GCF_001515605.1 Sinocyclocheilus anshuiensis
TATATCAAAAAGTGTATATTTTTTAAATGTGATTGTTGGTACATTTGACCAGTTTTTACCATACTTTCAAAACAAATTAAAATAGGAAAAATATGCAATATGAAAATAATTGAAGACAAAATGTGTTGTACTGAGAAAAAAACAAGATTTGGTTTTTAAAAAGTATTTTTCCAAAAGGTACATCTAGAAAAAGGGGGGTCGTCTTATAATCAGGGTCGTCTTATATTCGGGCCAATACGGTACTTGAATTTGCCTTAAGCACCCAAGGGGACCCAGAGGGACCAAGTATTTTGCAGGGAAGCCCCACAAAATGCAGTAGGGCTAAACTCACAAGAGGTCGGCCCTGCCTTGTATCATCGTCCCGAAATAATTCAGTACAGCCTCGGAACTCACTGAGGGCCAAGAGCGTACATGAAGGAGGCAAACGCCAAGCACTGGTTGTCATATGACAGAGTGCCCTGCTATGCAGAAAGGACCCGTGCCTGTAAGGCCGGGATGTCCAGACTATAGAATCTGGCAAATGTGGATGGCGAGGCCCAGCCAGCCACCGCACAAATTTCTGCAATGGACACCAAGCCCAGGAAGAGGCAATATCTCTAGTTGAGTGGGCTCTTACTCCCATGGGGCATTGAAAGCCCAAAGAAGAGTATGCTAGAATAATAGTGTCGATTATCCATTTGGAAAGTCTCTGCTTCGTAACCGGACAACCCTTGGTGCGGCCACCGAAGCATACAAATAGCTGATCCAACCGCTAGCCTGAGAGATTGTGTTTAGCACGTTCTCAGGGAGGTTCACAAGCTCCCATCGAGAGGCCAAAGGTGCAGAACCCACAGCTCGGGCTGGGGGTGTCATATTGTTCCGTTCGCCTGAGAGAGGAGGTCCCGTCTCATGGGACAGAGTAAGTTCAACTCTTGGTCTTGCTCTGAAGGAGGAAGTGCCGATGGAGTTATTACCTGTGCTTTAAATGGAGTAGAGAGCATTTTAGGTACATAACCATGCCTTGGTTTCAGGACGACCTTAGAGTCGTTGGGCCCGAATTCGAGGCAGGTGGTGAGACAGCATGTCTGCCACTTGGTTCAGCCTGCCTGGTATATGCGCTGCTCTCAGCGAGCACAAGTTGAGCTGAGCCCATTCCAAGAGGCGCTCCACTAGTGCGAAGAACACGAAGGCGTCCCAGACGCCAGGCGCGGGATGGAACTCATGGTTTCAGCCAATACTGAAGGGGCCGCATGCGGAGCAGGCCCAACTGTAGTACCGGAGGCCATGAGGCCTGG
>NW_015538015.1:39847-70919 GCF_001515605.1 Sinocyclocheilus anshuiensis
TGGGCATACTTGCGAGAGGATCTGTTTCAATGTAAACATCCTGAACGGCCGTCTCATGAGGGCGCGATTCAGACATTTGAGATCGAGAATGGGCCTTAGGCCACCATCCTTCTTGTGGATGAGGAAGTAACGGCTGTAGAAGCCTGACTCTGACTGATTAAGTTTGCGGATGACACGACTGTAGTGGGTCTCATTAGCAACAGAGATGAGACAAAGTATAGGAGCGAGGTGAGCCGCCTGGCCAGGTGGTGCAGTGACAACAATCTCTCTCTGAATGTGGAGAAGACGAAGGAGATTGTTGTTGACTTCAGGAGAGTGCGCACTCAGCATGCTCCTCTGACTGTCAATGGTGTGACTGTGGAGAGGGTGAGCAGCACCAAGTTCCTGGGTGTGCACATCACAGAGGATCTCTCCTGGGCTGAAAACACCACAGCACTGGCGGGGATGGCCTGCCAGGCCTCGGCCCGCGTGGCAAGGGGCTGGATTAGCTCGAGCGGTGGGCCACCTAGGGGGAACCTGATGCTCGCAATGAGTGGAAGAGGAAATTTGCTCTCTTTTTGAAAACGTTTGTGTTTTATTTTTCCCGCTATAACAGTGGTTGGTTGTGTGGACGTGATTAGAATGGGCCCCATGTTCACAACAGTATTTTTGGTCACAAACACACTGCCATAGGCACCCGGAACTGAACGGGGTGCTTGGAGGCATAACAGAGGCGTTTTGGGGGGTGGTCCGGCTGCAGCGAGACTTGGCCCCCTCCTCTTCCTGTCCCGCAGATCAGGATGACGCCTGAGGCGCAGGGTCCAACACTATCTTGGGTCGGGGGCCCTGGCGTTTAGGAAACTGGCGTCTGGCCGAGCGGGAGAGCTGGCGAGGCTCGGGCTTAGGAGCTGTGGTAGCAATTGGTGGTGCGGGCTTTGAGGGGTGCTGAGTCGGCACATTTTTGGGGCGACCAGAAGCAGCCGTTGAGCTGGAGCGCTTTGGCAGGAAGTGTCACATTGCTTGGGGTGACTTCTGTGCAGCGGTAAAGTGTTCCGCGAAGCCTTCAACTGCAGGTCCAAACAGGCCAGTAGGGGAAACCGGGGAGTCGAGGAAGGGGACCTTATCCGCATCCTTGATCTCTGTCAGGTTTAGCCATAGATGGCGCTCCAGCACCACTAGGCTGGCCATGGATCTGCCAATCGCCTGCGCTGTCATCTTGGTGGCGCGTAGAGCCAGGTCGGTCGCACTGCGCAGCTCCTTGAAAGCCGCGGGGTCTGTGCCGGACTAATAATAATAATTTGCACGGTTTGATGTGATATTAGCTAATTTAGATTAAATCACCATTGGGAGCGCAATTTATTGTAATGCTTTTTTCCTCAGTTGGTCAGAACAAACGTGGCAGACTTGTTACTTACTTGTTCAATATCCAGTGAAAATACTTATTTGAGTCATATATTCCAAGACGTAGGCTAGAATCTGTGAGTGCAGTGTACAATATCCCCATCAGTGCGGTGACTGACTGCCACACATGCTCCCCAAAACATTAGATTCATCCGCGCTGGAGCTGTTCTGCCGAACAACCCACGCAAGGAAGATAATTCCGCACACAGCTGCAATTGCAGGTTTTCAAACAGAGATGGCGACAAAGAGGCAAAATTTACGGACTACAGCTTTAATTTTAACATGAAGTTGAGTGCAGAGGGGGGTGTCTGAGTCAGAGAAGTGAATTTAGATTAAAAAATAATAATTAAAAAAAGATTTTAATTGAATATTGCACTGTATTAAAATTTACATCATGTTTTATTTCATGTGCCCTCATAATCTTTAATCAAAAATACTAACTTCTCCTTCCACTTTTTTAAATTCACAGTGCTAAACAACATAGTCTGAAAAATTCAAAAAGTAAATAATAGTGCTAATTGTGTTAATAACAGTGTTTAATTTTTTGTTAATAATACGTTTTTTTTTTTCAGTTAAATTGTAAAAATAAAAAAAGTTTGGTATGTATTTTGGTATTTTTTTTCTTTTATCTTTTACAGAAAGTGCATTTGTTGTCCATGAAATTTGACCATTTAAAGAGGTTTCACTTGGATTTACTTTACACAAAATAGTAAGATTAGTATTCTAGCATGAAACATACAAACATCTGAACAGAAGCATTGGACAAAGCTGCATGTACTTTATGTAGGCTACGTAAAATTATCCCGTTTTCATGTAAATGGTATCAGATAACGATAAGTTTACAGCTCATGACACATATTGAGTAAAAACAGCATCATAACCTCCAACACATGCACGCATCAGATCCACAAATGTAGGCTACATTTGAATCTATATACAGGCAACAGATCCACACATGCACTCACCAATCCACAAATGCATGCAACAAATCAAATCCACTCACCAGAAGAATGCTCAAACACATGGTTTTCTTTTGCTTGCAATCCACAATTTCACAAACGTATATATAGTGAAACTGCATAAAAATAAATGCCATGAAATATTGTCAGATTGAGGTTTGGTTAAAGGGAGAAAACACAATGGCAGAGGTCAAAGTCATCTATCTAGTGCATATGATGACAATCAAAAAGCAGCAGAGTGGAACACGAAAAAATACAGCAAATAAAGGGATACACCACCATTTACACTGTTAATGCTATCCCACTTTTATGACTTTCTCTCTTAATGAACACAAAGAGTTTTAGGGGAAAAAACATCTCTCTGGATATCATGCACGTATACGGGATATCCAAAGATGACACCTCAAAAACGACACAGTATATAGACTAAGGATCTTCGTATGTGTTCATCTGAAGAAAGAAAGTCATATGCATCTGGGCAGCATGAAGAGGAAATTATGAGAGAATTTTCATTTTTGCCTGGAGTATCTCTTTAAAGAGCAAGATGTGATGCAGAGGCCACATATTCCAAACAGAATACAAGAACATGTGTTGAATTAATGATGAGTGACAGAATTAAAACATACAATACAGACTTTTTGAAAAAGTCACTTTTTGTGTTGTCTATTAATTGTTCCTGTCTGTAACAATAATACATCTTTTCATTGTTTATTTTACATCTAGAATTTAGAATTAATTAATCCGCAAATATTGATATATAATGATTTGTGATTAGATTAATTAATGAGCAAATCATCTAAGTTTTTAGAATAAATAATTAAAACTTAATTAAAGATCACATTTGATGCCAGAAATTTCCCTGATAAAAGTTATAACTGATGCTGAAGCGCATGTGCTTGATGCGTGAAAACAAGCATCAATGGTTCTTGCATGTACGTTTGAGCTTCTGTTTACCATATTTAATGTGCATAATATGGAAGAAAATAAAATCCAAATAAAACTGTATTTTTTTCTTCAGAAATGTAATCAAGTAAAAGTACAAGTAATCAGTTTAAATTGTACTTGAGTAAAAAGTAAAAATAAAAAAATTAAGTACAGTAATCAAGTAAAATTACTGTTATAAACTAAGTATGAACGATATAACTGGCATAAAAAATTTTCATTGTAATAAATGATGATGATGATGATAATAATGATAATAATAATAATAATAATATCTGGAAAGTATTAAATAATTCTAAAATATTAGTATAGAAACTCCTCAACTAATGTCCCCTGAGAGAATCTCAGTCACTTTCACCATAGTACTCATATTGGCAATACTCATATAGGTCAATAGGTCACACATGCACTGATAGCTCTGAAGTAAACTAACCCTGAAACAGTACCTACTCTGGAGCAGGTTATGTTCAGAGAGTAAGTTGCTATGGCTACTTGCATACCCTGAGAGTTACCTCCATTTTTGGAACCGATATCTGGGGTTATCCACTTACTTATTCCCTGGGTATGTCACATTACCTGCTTTCTGGAATACACCCCAGGCTTGTATGGCTGATATTGTATGATATAGGAGAATATGGAGCTCACACTCAAGAAAAAAAAAGAACCAAAAATAAAATTTTACTATCCAAACTCAGAAAAATTCTGCAGTTTGCTAGTTGTATTGCCAAAAATTCTGATTGTAATGTAAATCATTGTGATCTTTATAACAGTATAGCAGTCTATTACATAAAATGCACATAAATGTCATTTGTCACTCTATATAATGTCTCGGTAAGATGATTTTTAAATGCTTAGTTGGTAACACTTTAGTATAGGGACTAATTCTCACTATTAACTATTAAAGTTGTTTATTAGTGTGCCTATTATTAACATTGGCTATTTATTAGTACTTATAAAGCACATATTCTGCATGACCATATTTTATATCCCTAATCCTACCTAATACCTAAACTTAACAACTACCTTACTAATTATTAATAAGCAGCAAATTAGGAGTTTATTGAGGCAAAAGCCATAGGTAATGGTTTCGTAATAGCGAGAATTGGACCTTAAAATAAAGTGTGACCACTTTGTTTTATGATCAAAGCTCAATGATGATTGAGAGAAGAGCAAATAAACATTCCTCAAAAGCCTGATGTATCATATTTGATATTCACATTTTTAAATGATTTTTCTAAAAATTAGTGCATGGATAATCAAGTAAACCTAAGTTGTTTGGGTCCAGGTGTTCACCTTGAAATATTACTAACAATACAAAAGTTCTTACGTTTACTTTATAAAAATCTAAAAAGATTTCACAGCAAAAAGATGTGTATAACAGCCAGGTAGTAGATGTTTTTAGAATTATAATAAACAGCCTTTTACTTGCTAAAAAAGTATAAACTATAAATCAGACAGAAGGCATGGAGCAGCTTGTGTACAACAGGTTTTTCAGCAAAGTTTTGATCATGTTGATAATTTAGAGGCCTTCAAAATTTGTGTATCAAATATGATACAATATAGTGTGCTGCCTGTATTAGCGTACAGGATGCATGTGTTCAGTTGAAAGTCCTGCTAAAAAGCCATGCATGTGTACACACACACAAACACACACTGATTTTAAGATTTAAAAACAAATACATTTTGTAAATCTTATTTTCATCAAATAAAGAACTGTTTGAGAACATGTGACCAACTAATGGTAAAATACACCCCCATTAGTGTTTCCTATGTATGTAGATAATATCTAATGGTAAAAATATTTCATAGTCTGAAACCAAATATAATTCTGACTTCAGTGGAAATCTAACGTGTAACCACTGCTGAACAAACACTTTTGCTCATGCTTGTTGACAGGCATAAAGTGCACCATATGAAGTAAAATTTTAACAAAAGAAATGGCATAGAGAAGCATCTACAACAGTTTTACCATTTTATTGTCATTTTAGTAAAAATATACAATGTTGAGGTTTCATATTTTGCAGGAAATCCAAATCACAGGCATTGTTTATAAAAACACAAAAAAGTTGTGAACAGGCAATACTAGATGAACTTTGATAACGTATATAGAAAAACCAAAAATCATACCACAATTTTACTCTGTTTACTTATGATTGATGGAAGTAAATGGTAAATTAATGTGAGCAGTCAGTTACAGTTTTAGTTCACAGGTATGCCCACGTATGTCAAATCAGAACTAACACTGAGCTGTCCTCGAGACGTCAGACGTGAATGCAACATCAAAACCTACCAGCAGTTCCAGGAATCATATGTAAATGAGGAAAAAAGTCTGTTCTCTCCTAGGGAGGGAGGTTGAAGCAGTTTCCTCTGTCACACACCTACCAAAACCACGTCTTCTTAGAGGCGGGTTGGAGTGAATGTCCTCTACAGAGAAGCGATGGCTTTAGCTGCCATTCTCCGGCCCAGTGGAAGGCTCAGGTCTGTGATGGACAGCACAGTTTTGGGTTTTGCCAGCGCCTGAAGCTTCACCAGTTCTGAAATCTGTGAAGACAAATTAAAAGTAATTCATGAAAGACTTTTCATGCTACAACTTGGGGCTGCATGATAATGGTTAAACTGATAATCATGATTATTGCAAAAATGACACCACCCTGCATCTTATTTGCTTAATTATATGCTAAAAGGCTTGTTATCAATGCAAGATAGTGGAAATGTCAACACGGTAACATATTAGTGTAGGGACCAATTCTCACTATTAACTAGTTGCTTATTACATGCCTATTATTAACACACTGGCTGTTTATTAGTACTTATAAAGCATTTATTCTGCATGACCATATTCTACATCCCTAATCCTACCTAATACATAAACTTAACAACTACCTTACTTACTAATAATAAGGACCAAATTAGGAGTTTATTCAAGCAAAAGTCATAGTTAGTGGTTTGTTAATAGCGAGAATTGGGCCTTAAAATAAAGTGTGACCAAAAAAGTTTTCAGGATGAATAACCCGTGGGCCAATTTCACAGATGATTATGCTTATTTAATCAAGAGAATAAGAAATCGTGATCTAATTGTGCAGTCCTTCTAGAAAACTCCATGTATATAAGTGTGTGTGTTGTGCATGCATAAAGTAGAAGATGATTCCCTCACCATGGTAAAGGGCATAAATTGCAGGATGCTGCCCCGGCTGCCTTGCTCTGAGCACTCCACACACTCCTCGATAAAGCTCTGAACAAACTGTGTGTGAGGGCCTGCTGTCTTAGACCCCAACAGAGAGGAAATCAACAGGAACAAATTTGCTAGAAAGAAAAAAAAAAAGACAAGAATCTCCTTTGACTCTAATGGCATGACTTGTAAATAAGTAGTATGGTGGTGGAACAAAGATGGTACCAGATGGTAACACCATGTTATTAATCTATCTAGTGGCACTAAATGATCAGCAGACATACAGCACAAACCTAGCACTCTGTTGAGAGGGTCTCTCATGTTGACTGTGTGAAGCTGAGAGGCAGACAGTGAACTGCTCATGGAACGGTCACCTAGAAAAGATAACCTCCGTTACTTTGAGTTGGTGAGTTCTTATTGACCTACATGTAATGTACGTAGAAAAAACAAGGAAATGTGTACTGTCACAGTATCTATCAAAGCAGAGTTCACTATATCAAATCCTGTTAACTTCCCTTTCTCAGTTGACTGCGTTAATAAAATCAACACTTTCGTTTCCGGCTCTTCCTTCTTTTTTCAGTGAAAGTGACTAAATAGCCATTGCTTCCAGACACTCCTTATAACAATACTGTTTTTTATATATATATATATATATATATATATATATATATATATATATATTTCTCTATTTCAATTTTCTATCTACACCTCCACAAATAGTTAACCTTGATAATGCTAAAAAACAATCTATATTTTTAGTTAAACAACAGTAAGCTTGCATATTGAGTGATACTGCCACAGGAAGCTCAAACCAATCCCAAGCTATGTTGCATTTTTGTAGGGATTTTTGCAGCATTTGCAGTTTTGGATGACAGTTTCTAGATTGACTAATAGATTCAAAAATACCTATACAGAGGGAAGTTAAAAACTGATTTAAATGCAGCTCTTATTGTATTTGTGCAGCTCGTGGCAGGTGAGGCAGGCAGGAAATGACCTGGACTAGACAACATGACAGTCTCATCCTCATTGGAGCTGAGCAGACGCATCAGTTTAGATGGCTGTGTGTCGTCCAAAGGAAACAGGCTGGTGTAATCCTACAACCAATAAAAGAAGAGTTTATTAATTACTGATAACACAAGTGAATCATGGCTGAGTTTAAATTGTAAGAATTATATTCTTAATGGGCAGGACACATTTAAGTATGCAAATGTGTGAGAGAATACACAGAATGACTGAGTTCTGTGTGACAGACCTCTATATCCTCACGTTGTCTCTTGCGTTGTCGTGCTGATGCTTGACCCTTATGATGAGATGAGCAAGAACTGAGAGCACACCACACTGACAACCTATAACACATCGTCATCATCATCATCACCTTCATCATCATTTATTTATCTAAAATAAGACATTTGTGGTTTTTATTTCCTGTCTGTTAGTTTTGAGGTTAACATCTAGATGCCAGTATACTGTGATACGTTGACAACAGACATTTAAGATTTGGTCTCTCTGCATTAAAGATGGTGGAAAATCTGTCAGATGAAGGGAGACTTACATCTAGTACGTATGTTTGACCTCATTTAAAATGTTGATTTAAACTTCTGTAACTAAATAAAAAAATTAAAAAAAATGGAAAGAGAAGACAAGACGGAAAAGCCTGACAACTCCCTATCTATCAGAACGGATGTCCGTTTGAATCTTAGACTACAAAAAGAAAAAAAAAAAGAGGAAGTGGATCAAAGAAAGCAAGTAAAAAGAGGAATGGGTGTAAAGACTGTGGTTCATTCATACATAAATGTGTCATTCATTTATGAATCAATCCTTTCTACATAAACAAAAAAATTATCAAAGTATGCAAAGAATTATGTGGCGAGGCTCCATCTGTCTTTCCATATTAACACAAGTACATGACAATGTGGATTTTCCCGTGGTGTCAATAATGGGGTAAACTATGGAAGGATACTGATGTCAGTGTCATGGAGGATATTGTGAAAGATAAGACACTAATGACCTTTGACCAGACTGGAACAAAATAATCATACAGCATTAATGCATCACTGTGGTTATTATAAAGTAGAATTCTACAATCTCTGAGGAAAATTTAAGTGGTGCTCACCACCATGATGCCACAGCAGTGGTTCTCATCTGTCTGTCTCAAAGGCCCACTCATAGTCTGACATAACATTCAAAGGTCCCCCTAATATAACTTAAGATATATCTTGTTTTTCTGCTGTAATTATGACAAAGCTGCTTGTTTTCCAACGTTTTATTAAAAAATAAACTGCGATACTATATTTAGCACAATTTATTTTCTGATTCCAAAAATGTCAAGAACTGTCTGTTCAAAACAATAAAGTTATTAATGGGGAAAAAAAGTAATAGGATTCAGTTTATGTTTTAAAATCCATGTAAAGGCAATTCAGAGAATTGTTTCTAAACACATTATAAATGTATTGCTGAAAACACGTTACAAAGACTGTGAACTATGTAGTACTGAATTGTAGAGTTAGACCGTTAAAGAGTTTTTCACTATTTTTGGGTTCAGGATTTTTTGGGCGGGCCTGAAATCATGTCTCAATGACGCACTGGAGCCACTGAGCATGGCCCCTCCCCTAAAAACTAGAATAACTATAGCTCATTAGCATCAGTGGTTCGCCCACTCAATCACAAGTTGCTGACATTACCGTTACAGCCTACAGTTTGCTAACTAGCTATGCCTTGATCACATAAATGCATATTATATTACCTAGTTGCGATACTTTTTAAAACAGCTTGGTCTCCTTATCTAAATGTTCTAAAAACGATGATATCAAGAAGAGGTGGATTAATTTTGTGAAAAGCCGCATTGATGGAGAGCTGAGGATCTACACCAACACCTGCCTCAGCAGTAAACATTTTACACAGGATAGTTTTACAAACTTTCATCAGAGAGAGCTGGGATTCACTGATAATCCGCTGTTATTGGTGAATCCCACGAGTGGGCATGGTTTCAGCGCAGACAGCGGACATGCCCCCAGCATTTGAGAGCAGAGAATACTGCTTATTTTTTCAAGATTTTGATACCTTATTTTATTTACTTGCAACCCTCTACATTGCGAGTAAATCACTCGCATATGCGACTAAATCTTCACTCTGAGTGACTAAATAATGTCTATCGTTAGCCATTGGCTAATAAATTCGTAGATTTTACTCGCCCGTGTGTGAGCTAGAGGCTAACTATAAGTTTAGAACAGATACAAATGATCAGCAGACATACAGCACAAACCTAGCACTCTGTTGAGAGGGTCTCTCATGTTGACTGTGTGAAGCTGAGAGGCAGACAGTGAACTGCTCATGGAACGGTCACCTAGAAAAGATAACCTCCGTTACTTTGAGTTGGTGAGTTCTTATTGACCTACATGTAATGTACGTAGAAAAAACAAGGAAATGTGTACTGTCACAGTATCTATCAAAGCAGAGTTCACTATATCAAATCCTGTTAACTTCCCTTTCTCAGTTGACTGCGTTAATAAAATCAACACTTTCGTTTCCGGCTCTTCCTTCTTTTTTCAGTGAAAGTGACTAAATAGCCATTGCTTCCAGACACTCCTTATAACAATACTGTTTTTTATATATATATTTTTATTTACTTGGCAGTTTTTTTATCATTCAAATTTGGCTGGGTGGTTAATAACATTTTTCTGTGGGGTTACAAACTCAGAACATATATTTAATATTGCTTTACACGGACTTTAATTGTATTTTTTAGTATTTAAGTTAAGTTAGATAATCTTAATATATTAAAAATAATATTAATTATAATTAAAATAATTTAAGTCATCCTGTGTACAATTAAATGTGTGTGAGCAAATGCTTACACTCGAATACAAAAATCACAAAACTGCAAATTAAGATTCTCTACAACTTTTAGCATTAAGGCCTAGGATGTAACCTACATTCAGTTATCCTTGAGTATCCTTTAATACTGTATGGAAAAAAATGGTCACACGGATTTGGAATGACAAGATGGTAAGTAAAAAAAATGTTGTTTGTGGTTATCGCTTTACATGTACCTAAAGTGTGTACTGTGTGTGTTAATTTACCATGCTTCTAATGCATAATGCAATTTAAAAAATAAATATATAAATAAAAATTTATTTGCAGCTCATACTTTGCAAGGGCTCTTCCTGGTGGGTCTGCCAGGCTGTGCCAGTGTGCAGGGTCTGTGAGGAGACGTGGCAGAATGTGACCCAGCAGGGTGAGGGTGATCTGCTGTGTGTCCAGGCAGAAGATACTGTACAGCAACTCAACCACTCGAGACGCCCACTCCTTACGGGTCTCTTTCAGGAGCTCCTACAGCACGAATACACAACCAAGTCTGATAACAGGTACAGTTATTTTCCCATAATCCTTAGTAGTAGACGCATTTACCTTAACCAGGTTGTTAGTAAACCAGAAAACCCCTCCCATATGTAGCAGGTTCTCAAAGAGATGGAATGCATGTGAGTCCACCCAGCCCTTCTCCAGAACCTCCCTAAACTGGGTCTGCAGAGACTGGCGGATGGGCTGGCGGGCTGGGAGAAGGTCCCGGTATGGAATGGGCTCCTGACCCTCGACTGCTGGCCGCAGGGACAGACCTGTCTGCTGAAATACATCAGCACACATGTGCTCCAAGATAGAGCTCATGATCACCACACTGAAGATAGTGAGACAGAAAGAGAGGGAAAAATACCAGTCTTTGAGGGATATTCAGGGATAATATTCAAGGACCAAAATATGCAGAGTTTACTTTCAATCAATCAATCAACCAATCATGACAACAACTAGCAATTCACAACTCATGATGTGAGAATGTGACCTGGTGTGTGCAGAGATCCCTTACCGCTCATGGTAGAACTGCAAAGTGTTTTCTCCTGACATGGGAGTCATGAGCTGACGAATCATTGTCTGAGGTTTTTCTCTCTCATCCAATCCCAGCATCCGAACATGCGCCACCAGCCATGCCACTGCACAGATGGCCATACTGCACACCTTCCCTTTGATGTTATCCGTGATTTTCTACAAAAACAAAAAGAGAATGAGACTTCTTTAATTACAGTTCATAAAAAAATGTAACTATGTATTCCTACAATATGTTCCAACTAAGATCTTTTCAAATTGTCATATGACTCTGTGAAAATAAGTGCCTTATTGCTTTTAAAAATGCTTTTTGTTAGGACACCATTGGACACCTTAGGACACCATTAACCTCCTCACCTGAACAGCTTCCACTGATAAAACTCCATTCTCCCAGGCATTCAGAACCTCCAGTATAGCTGCTGGTGTACTGAGACATATTTCATGCCATTTCATCTGACTGGAGGGAAAGAGAGAGAGAGAGAGAGAGAGAACACGTTTGACTAACAGATCCTTAAGACAGGAAAAAAATAAAAAATAAATAAATAATGATTTGTCGACTTGGAACAGACAAAAACACAAGGTGTGGAGGGCTCATGTAATAAATACCACATACCCATACTAACATTCACAGCTAAAAGCTTCCCCAATTTATTGAAACTGCAAAAACATAAATTTAGAAACTGTAGCTTATTAAGATTTGACTGCCCACAAATCTCTACTTCAACAATTAATTTGAACTAGTTGTCGTCATTTATTAAAACATTAAGTTTTCTTAAAATTGCCCTGTCCCAGGTCTGAATATGCAAATTCTTCATCATATGCAGTACATACAATGTAAGTATGGGATTTTGGATCCCGTTTTTTTTTTTTTTTTTTTTTTTTTGGCCCAACACAACTTCAACAATTAATTTGAACTAGTTGTCGTCATTTATTAAAACATTAAGTTTTCTTAAAATTGCCCTGTCCCAGGTCTGAATATGCAAATTCTTCATCATATGCAGTACATACAATGTAAGTATGGGATTTTGGATCCCGTTTTTTTTTTTTTTTTTTGTTTAGGTCCCCAAGTCAAATTGCTCAAAAAAATGCTCAAATTCCAGCTTTCTAGACATTTTATTCAAGGAGACACTTACATTTTATTTTATTTAAAACAGATACATTTAATATGTGCAATTCAACACAACTGTTAGTGAAGTCTTAATTTACATATTTATCTGATAAAAATACAAGGGTTGTCGATTTAACCTTGATTAAAGTTAATTTGGTGCAAATAAGCATGGAAAAAACAATGCATTAAAATTATTCATGCATTTAACGCACCCCACACTGGCCCAGACCTGTATGTCATCTTACATTGCATGCAGTTGCTGACGAACATGACTGCATGCAGTTGCTGATGTACAGAGGGACGTTTGTAAATATTTTTGAGTGATGACACAAATAAAAAATTATTCATAAACCGATTCACAGAAATTAAAGGGGTCATATGATGCCTTTTAAAGATCATTATTTTGTGTATTTGGTGTAACAGAATATGTTGACATGCTTTAATGCGACTTTAGTCTTTGCAACTTCAGGGATCTTATCTATTCACGAACAGCTTGTAACACTCCAAAGAGAAAGGAAAACTTGAAATCACATCATATGACCCCTTTAACCGAATTTACTAACATCACTACTAAAGTGGGTGCTATAATACTGTAAATCAATGTTTCATGAAGATGTTAATGTGACAGGTGTAATTGATAGACGTAGCTGATTTGAAGCAGCACTTACACAAGCTTCATCTCAGAGGAAGAATTAAGCAGGGCCACCAGACTCTCCACCTTCCCAGACTCAGGTCTGAAGCAGGGGTGGTCTGGATTCAGGGTCTTCCCTTCCTCTGGCATGCACGTTTGCAACCATGTCTCAAAAAAGGGCGTCTCACTTGATGGGCTGGGGTCTGAAAGAATCACCTGGACAGATATGGTGAATGGATGTGATCAATATAGTAAAGTGTCTGTCATTGCAGGATTTGATTATGAATTATGCAATAATGTTACACAACTTTATCTGTTTGTGACATCCATCTGCTCTTCAGCTCAAACACTTGCTCTGTATACTTAATATGTGTGTGTGGAGACTGACCTCTGACCCATAGGTCTGAACGACATGACACAGCATGAGGAAGGAAATGTCAAACAGCAGAGCTCGCACTGATGCAGATTTCGCTAGAAAGTACATTCACAGATGTTACAAGTGAAATTGCTCTCAGATCAGATCAGATCACACATTCTAACACACTAAAGCTAAAAATAATTAACAAGTTCACACTGCAGATGTGAATGCTTGAGCAATTGTACATACTTAAAATGTGTTCTTCAGTTACTGTGGTGGTAACAAACCTCAAACTTGAGGACAAAATGTACTTCATTTTCCGTTATCATTAAAAAAATAAAAAAATACACAAAGACGACAATTAGAAATGTCCCGTAATTTAATCTTGCCTAACAAATAAGCCTAACATCCATATATAAATTAATTTATTAACAGGCTGCATGTAATCATAGCAAAATAAAGCACATGACTTACATCCTTCTCCACTGATGTGTTTTGGAAACTCATTCAGCCTGGAAGAGAACAGCAGATATCAATCTCCTAGACACTCTGTTCATGTATTTATTTGGTTTAAATATATAAGCTGATCCTGATGCAGTGTATCCATTCTCTTTAATATTGTCTTACTTGATGAATTTGCGAGCAAAAGACTTGAGTTTTCCAGTCGCTGCCGCAGCAGCCAGTAGCAAATCAAGACTCTTTCCTGAGAGCATGTGACCCAAAACTCCCAGCAGTCCCTCAGGAGACTTAGAATGATCCGCATCCACTGTCTAGACAAACAGAAAGGAAGAAAACCTATTCATTCAGAAATGAAACACTGCTGTGTGTTGCAAGATGCACAACAGTTCTGCTGTGGCTTTATAGGTAATATTTTTGTAGGCAAAATCGGGCAAAAACGGACAATATTGTGTCTAAAATATAACAACTCATGCACTCATGTGATATTGCATCTTTGCTCGTGTGATATTGCTTAACTATATCATATGACCTAAATATGAGAAAAAAACTCACACAAGGTGTTTTTTTTTTTTCGCCCCAATAATTTGAATTTTAAGGACATTCTCACGGCATTCTATATTCTATTACCTACATAGGTCTGGGATGGTCAGGTGCATTAAATGTGTTAATTATTTCAACACATTATTTTTTCCATAACTACTTAATGAAATTAATGTGTTAAATTGACAGCCCTAAAAATAATATAAAACCAGCTGAGAACCTTAAGAATGTTGGTGACGGTTGGTTCGGCTCTAAGGATGAGGCCTGGGTTCGGCTGAATATTTGCGTTCTCTGCTGTCCTTAGTCGGGGCGCATGCTCTCTGTCCTCACTCCTGGGAAAAAAAAAACCATGGAACAGAGAGATAAATAAACAAGAAAAATAAGCAAAGAAAAAGACAATAAACAAAAGTGAATGTGACGTGACGTGTAGCCAAGTATGGTGTCCCATACTCGGAATTTGTGCTCTGCATTTAACCCATCCAAGTACACACACACAGCACTGAGAAGTGAACACACACACACCAGGAGCAGTGGGCAGCCATTTTTGCTGTGGTGCCCAGGAAGCAGTAGGGGTTTCAGTGCCTTGCTCAAGGGTCTCACCTCAGACGTGGTATTGAGGGTGGAAGGTCATTTACTCCCCCCACCTACAATCCGTTCCGGTACAGAGACTCGCACCCACAACCACAACTCTCTAATCATTAGGCCATGACTGCCCCCAAAACAAGTCTTTTCTTTCATGTGCATGTTGTCACATTTTAAAATAAAACATAAAAATTTTTTTAAAAAAGGATAAAACATTCTGACCATACCGTTTTGCAGTAAGACTGGCGGTGTTTGCCTCAGACAGCAGGCCCAGTTTATTACACTCCTGCAGTAACAGACTCAAGCAGTCACAGCTACACACACACACACACACACACACACAAAGAACAACAACAGTGTTATAACATGCTCTACCAGTTGAGCGAACACCATGGTATTGATAAATACCTTGAACGCACTGTCAGATATTTTCAATAAAAAGTTTATGCCCATAAAAATCATTAGTCTAGCTTTCTGTGGTTCAGCACATTGCTAATCATAATTAATACAGGTGGTGTTGACATACTTGCATCTCTGGTCGGCTTTATCTAGTAGTGGAGTGAGATTCAGAAGATATTCAAATGCCACATTCATATCCTCCATAAAATCCTGACAAATATACAAACATGGACAGGTTAGATGGAGTAATTAACATTTTGGACGATGTGGAATGACAAATTTTGATGGCAGGCATTTGAGGTGTCAGGTGTTATGAGCGACGCAAATTGGAACTGGAACCAAAAGTTGGAGCTGGAACCAAGAGTTCACACCCTGTAGGTACAGGTGAGGTAAACAGTCAAATAATGGTACCTGTGTCTTTTCCCCTTGTGGGTACTTCTTCAGCCTTAGTAAAACCTGAGGAATCTGAAAATGCAATGTGGAAATAAAACAATGATTAAATGTTTTTACTCCATAAACAACATCTTGACTCTATGCGAACTACAAACAGGCAAAAATAATGTCTAGAACAAAAACACAATAATAATGATAAGGAGCCTTGCTCTTCTATTAAACTGATAGTTGACAAAAAAAAAAAAAAAAGAAGAAAATTCTGAGAAAATTCTGTCATAATTTGCTCAACTCATGTTTTTTCCAAACAAAGAAGGAGAAGTTGATGCTGCTTTTTCCATACAATGACAACAAATGCACACAGATGCTGCCACGCTTCAACGAGGACAAATAAAAGCACCAAAAAAAAAAAAACCTCACTTGTCAGTCATGCAGGAGCCCGATTCAAGATGAAAAACTCTTAAGAAAGACATTTATCACGATCAATTTTAAGTTAAAAGTCTTAAAAGTAATTATGTTTGTTAAAGTGAATTATTTTCTTAAGTACAAAAGCTGTGGTGTTATCTGACTCTCTTGCCGAAGACACACTGATTAACTTTTAACAGTTTTTGTTGCAACTGACTTGGCTCGAGTTTAGTACTCAGCATCCATATTAACATATTTTCAAAGTATTTTAAATTGTTATTTTTAAAGAGTCTGTCTCAAGATGGAGCTCTGTCTTTCCTGCGCTCTCCATAGAGTAAATGCATCCTTTATTTCTGTCACGTGCTGCTAGAGTTAATGCATCCTAATGATATGTGCTGAATGCGTTAAGAAGATATTTGTGATGACTTCTAAGAACATTCTTTTCAGGAATGCAATTTTTTTTCAAATTTCCAAAAGAAAAGAAACAGAAAATGATCTTATTCTTATTCTTAAGAACGTTTTGTGAATCTGGCCTCAGGTGTGGAACAGCATGAAGGAAAATAAATCACGACAGAATTTTTATTTTTAGGTAAACTATCCCTATAAGTGGCTTCTTTTAACAATCAATATTACAATCCAAAGTTCAAGAGTGATTGGTGACTCAAATACACCTTTAGAAAAGTGAAAGCTGTCCATTTCAGCTCCTCGTTCCCCTCTGGAGATTCAATGAGTCCAGTAAAACAGGCCTTCCAGATCTCCAGCACAAACAGTGGAGCTGGAATACGCTACAGAGAGAGATCACAAAAAAATGCATCCTTTATTTCTGTCACGCGCTGCTAGAGTTAATGCATCCTAATGATATGTGCTGAATGCGTTAAGAAGATATTTGTGATGACTTCTAATAACATTCTTTTCAGGAATGCAATTTTTTTTCAAATTTCCAAAAGAAAAGAAACAGAAAATGATCTTATTCTTAAGAACGTTTTGTGAATCTGGCCTCAGGTGTGGAACAGCATGAAGGAAAATAAATCACGACAGAATTTTTATTTTTAGGTAAACTATCCCTATAAGTGGCTTCTTTTAACAATCAATATTACAATCCAAAGTTCAAGAGTGATTGGTGACTCAAATACACCTTTAGAAAAGTGAAAGCTGTCCATTTCAGCTCCTCGTTCCCCTCTGGAGATTCAATGAGTCCAGTAAAACAGGCCTTCCAGATCTCCAGCACAAACAGTGGAGCTGGAATACGCTACAGAGAGAGATCACAAAAACACATCGGAAAACACATACACCACTTCATCTCAACTATGAACACTTGTGTCTGGAGTCACCTGCATCCTCTTGATCATCATGAGCTGCTCTACTAATGGCTGTGTCTCTCCAGTGAGGTTCATGGTTCCCTCCAGCATGATGAAGGCATGGACTGAAGGAAACAAGGTGTGGACCGGTGGATCACTCTGAAGAGACAACATCTGAGGAATGCTATGAAAACACAAAGAATAAATACTATAAAAAACAAACACAAGGAGTATCACAAACAAATCATTTAATTTTGCTTTTAAATCATGTAGTTTTTAACACTTAAATCATTTACAAACTATCGATTTATTGATTGGTTCCTTGGCTATTTTCATGGTGAGTAACAAGTAGAAATAGTATACAAGAGCAATTTTGCTTTAGATGAATACTGTAAAGTGGATTCAGGGTTAAAATTCTCTTCATGTAATGTTATATTCACATTTATAAAAGATACTTAAATGTCCTAATTGAACTATGGACTAATCCTGGCTTAACCTAGGCCCTGTCTGTGAAACCAGGCCATAAAGTGGGAATATGCTTCCTAGTGAGTCATAAGCATTGTGAAACTAGCTGATTGACTTAATGGCCAAACTGCATTAAAATCACTGTGATGTTGCTTAATTTTATTATTGTCAGTCAACATCTTCGTGAGTAATCAATTTATTGTCCAGCTCTAACATAACTGCACCTCAAACAGTGAGTCTGAGTTCTTTCTGGATTCTCACCTCTTGACCAATGAAACGCACTCCTCAAGATCCTCCTTCAGCGTCTGATTGGTCACAGCATTGAGATTTTCTGACAGCTTGAGCATAGCTTGCTCTACATTGGTCCAGGATGCTTATGAGACAAGAGAAGACATGGAAGTTTAAATGGGATATAATGATTATTATATTTATTATTATTTATTAGATTATTATAATGATACAATGTTTTTTATATATTACATAGTCATTCAATAAACAATACATTTATGTGGGTAAATGTTATGTTTAAGTCTACAAAAACATCTGATTGGTGATGCAAACAAATTAGCAATTTGATTCCTGAAAGAGAGTGTTTAAAAGAAATGATTTGTGAAAATTAGTCAAGAGTCCTCACTGATTGTCACACTGATTCTCATTCATTGTGAGTCACGCTGATTAATAAGCTGATTCCGGCCATTAAAAGGTTATTTTGGGAATGGAATACTAGATGACTACTTACGGAGTCCTGTGATGTAGAAACAATTTTCTTTTAATAGTAAGTGAAAAAACTGCAGGCATTATGCAATAAACAGCAGTACGCTGCAGTGTCACATGGCCTCATCATGTTGCAAGTGACAGAGTGGGCAAGAGTGCCTCAAAAATTGGATGACAAAACCACAGTACAAAAATAAAAGCAAATATTGTGAAATTTGAGATTAAACGGTATATAAATTATTCATTTTTCTAGAGTGAAATTGTCCAACAGTGACATTAGTGGTTAAAGTTTTACATTAAAGAAAATACATACAAAACTGCTTAAAAACACTAATTTGGTAAGAGTTATACTTGATTTGAATAAATACTACATTAAATACATAATGTTATTGTACTAGCGGTTTTAGATGTAAGAAATGTTTTTGTTATTACTCGTGCTTGGAAAATGCGTCAACATTAAATGAAAGTGGAACATTAATTTACATTCCGAACATTTTTCAGAGCATTGACGAAAATCAATCAATCAGTTATTACTGATTATCAAATCAAAGGCTCCAATTTAATTAAATAAAAGTAATGTGCTGTGTTTCAAAGCAAAGCATGGCACTGTATTCACACAAGCAATTCGTTATCTGGTCTATTCAGGTTCTGAGAGCTTCTTAGTTCACAGTAAATACATCTTTGCATGTACAGTTTAACATGCATTTAGGAAAACAATGTGCTCTAGGTTCAATTTAGATATTTGAGTGAGTGAGTGAGTGAGTGAGTGAAGTGATGTGTAGCCAAGTATGGTAACCCATACTCGAAATTTGTGCTCTGCATTTAACCCATCCAAGTGCACACACACTGTACTGAACACACGAGCAGTTGGGGGTTCGGTGCCTTGCTCAAGGGTCTCACCTCAGTCGTGGTATTGAGAGTGGAAGAGGGTGCTGGTTATTCACTCCACCCCACAGACAATTCCTGCCGGACCTGAGACTCGAACCCGCAACCTTCAGGTTACAAGTCTGACTCTAACCATTAGGCCACGACTTGCCATTTGCATAATATCCAAACATTTTTGTGGGCAGAAGATTACAGCATTTCAGTAGTACTCCACCAAAATAAAAACTCTAAAAAGCGAGGATTTGAATAGTTAAAAGCTTAAGGGTTTGAAAGCTTGAAAGTAAAGAGTTTAAGACATAAATATTAGTATTGCAGCTTGCAGTCTAAAACTATTATCAGAATTATCAAATTAATTTTTATTTTACAGTAAAATTGTAATTGAAAACAGTAATTGCCTATATTTATTAGGGGCCAAGCACCGAAGTTGCTAAGGTACCTATTGTATCAGTTCCCTATCTGTCGGTCACTACGAGTTATGTCGTGACGACATTAGGGGTCTAACTTGGGAGCCCAATCATTTCTGAGTTTAAGAGAAAACGCCAATGAAAATTGGCTAGTAGATTTTGCACGCTGAGCCACTCCCCATGCACACCTGTTTATAAGGCGACAGTGCACGTCCACTCATTAGATTTTTGCTTCGGAGACAAGTGGTTGTATGAAAAGCTGTTATACTCCACAAAGCCATTCATCTGCTGTGTGTTGGGAAGCTGCTCTGGTTGCTGGTATGGCGCGAACAGCGGTGTCCCTTTCAGCGATTCCTCTGGCGTTTCAACTAAAAGAGCAGATTTCCTAAAAGAGCATGTCTTCCGTGTCTGGGCATTCAGCACGCTGAAGACACGTTCGTGGATGGTTCATGCCCACACTGCGAGTGCATGACCACAGCAACGCTGCGATCGCGTCTCTCTGTTCTTAAAGGGAAAGGAGCAGACCCCTCTGTCACTACCCATCTCGGTTTCTCTGCCACGAGCAGAGGACCGCCGGCTAGTGCTCTGGGAGATTTGAGGGTGACAGTGAGCTTTTCCACCGGGCCACGCCCCACGGACCTCTCATTCCTTCCGCAGCGCTTGTCCTGTGCGGCTGCTGAGTGATTCTGCTGGGATGTCTTATAGCGGTCCCAGCATTTCATTCGGTGTGCCACCGGGGGATCAGATGTCGATTGCAGCATCGGGGGATGGGCTATTGTCCTCTGAGGATGAAGATTCGGTGGGGCTGCCCCCCTCGGGTGTTGTCGCCACTGCCGAATCGGACCCAGAGTTGACGGCCATGCTTGCCCGGGCAGCTGTGAGCATCAGGCTTGAGGTTAATACACCACCCAGCCCTGAGCGCTTGCAGCTGGACGATTGGTTTCTTGGTGCGAAGCGCAGCTCACAACCACGTTCTACTCTGGTTCCTTTCTTCCCGGAGGTGCATGAGGAAGTGACGTAGTCGTGGACGGCCCCTTTTACGGCCAGAAACTGCTCTTCTCCTTCCTCAGTCCTCACTACCCATGATGGCGGGGCGGCTAGGGTGTGTGTCGACATTCCCTTGGTGGAGAGAGCGGTTGCAGTGCACCTGTGCCCGCAAAACGCTGCCACTTAGAGGAATTGTCCGCGTCTCCCATCCAAAGCCTGTAAGCTGTCCGGCAGCTCTTGCTGCCAAAGCTTATAGTGTTACGGGCCAAGCCGCCTTTGCCCAGCATGCCATGGCTATCCTGCAAGTTCACCAAGCCAAGGCCTTAACAAATGCACGAGGGTGGTACCAACCCGAGGTTGTTGCAGGAGCTGCGCATGGCAACTGACATCGCCCTCCGGGCAACGAAAGTCACGACGCGGTCCCTCGGGAAGGCGATGTCCACTCTGGTGGTCCAGGAGCGCCATCTCTGGCTCAGCCTGGTCGTGAGAGAGACGTTGACAAAGTGCGCTTTCTTTACGCTCCCATCTCCCAGGCTGGCCTGTGTGGCGACACTGTCGAGGGCTGTGCCCAGCAGTTCTCGGCAGTGCAACAGCAGACTGAGGCCATACAGCACATCTTGCCCCGATTTGATCCTCCAGCTGCCACCGTTCCGTCGCGGGCCGTGTCTCAGCCTGCTCGTCGCCGTGGGCGCCCTCCTGCATCCTCCACACCGGCTCCGCTCCACGCTGAGACATCATTGAGGCCAGCGTGTCAAGACCCACGCAGGAGAGCGGTGCCCCCCGTGTCGCATCCGGCCGCTAAATCCTCCAGGAAGATGACGAAGCGGCCCTGACACGGGCAACCCGGAGATGTGGGAGACTGCTCTTCAGGAGGAGGGCCGGGCGTAGAATCTTTTTCTTTCTGTTCCGCCATTGGCTCGATGGCCAGCGGTAACCACATTGTCAAAGAAAGAGCAGTTTCCTTTTCCTCTGGGTTGCAAGGCTCATGGGTTGACAGTGAGAGACGCACCACTTCCTCACTCTCACCCACAATGTCCCCTATCGCCAGTGGCTAAGAGATGGCCTCTCTTGACACAACGCCTCTCCACGCGTCTCTGGCCAGCCACCCTGGAGACACGGGGAGTCTTGCTGTGATGACTCAGAACGCGATGCCTTCTGGGCCACCTAGCACAACTCTCCATCGCTGCACCACTGCGGGTACGTCAACTGTCCCTATGGTGCCGCTCGTATGGACTTTGGGAGCGTGGCTTGCGCTACATAACGTCGCAATTTTGACGCCGCCATTTTGAATTTTGTCATAATTGTGTCATAAATTGCAATATCTTTTAAACAATTTGACATATCTTCACAAAAATTGACACGTATCATCATCAGAATTAGGGCTGAACGATTTTGGAATCATAATTTTTAAAGATTTTTTTTACCAATATTGCGATTTAATATGCAATTATTTTTTCAAGCTCTTTATGTTCTGTATTATTCAACAAAGACAAGCTATAAATCATTGTATAGTATGACCAACACAATATTAGATAGATTAAACATAAATGTTCTTTTCTGTAGGCCAGGTCTATATGTTGCGATGAAATCCCCATCCCCATCCCGCCCTGTATTGCTGCTTGCAGCTTATTTATTATTAAAATTATTGTTATTATTATTCAATTAGATTGGGTTCCTGAGACAATACCAAAATAAAAAGTATTGTGTGTCTACTTTTAAAATCCAGCTACAAATAAAACACTTACTAAAAAAATATCAAAATATTTTATCTATTTACTAGCATATCATGTGACCATTAACCAACATCAGAGAACTGCAAACGTGAATGTGTTGTTAAATTATTTAAATATTAATTTGAAATCTAAGGGAATACTTTTAAGTAAATATTTCCCATCTAAGGGGTTTGGCTGACAAAAAAGATTGTGAACCACTGCTACAGCCTACACTATTTGATAGATACGTTCATGAATGAAAAAGCACCAAATAAGGTGAATTAATATTATGTACAATGTTGCTTAATTATATAAAAGCAACAGAACCTTTGTAAATATGTCATAAAGATAATTATTATTGTAAATCCTTAGTAAATACACACACACCTTGTTCCTCCAGGCGTGCGATGTGCACTAGGGCTCTGTTCTTGGTGCTGTGTAACAGATTGGTCATGCGCCCAAGGCAGGCTCTCAGACTGTTTTCTAACACAGGCAGAGCGCCGGACTCCTGCAGTCTCTCACAGTACCACGCACAGCCCTGCAATAGCCAAACCATGGTACACAGCATGGCACGGCACAGCCCGATACACTCTTCCGCCTTTCCGTGGCAGCTTCAGGTGGAAAAAACAAGAGAGAAAACATATTACCTGCATCCTAGAAAAACTGCATCTCACTGACTTTTGCATGGAGAGATGCAACTGATTGACAGATGGATACCTGAGTCGGTTTGAGAACATATCCATAATCTCAAGTAATGATTTGATACATAATTCCCGTGAAAAGTCATCAAACTGTGGGTGAACAAATGAACATAGTCTGGTTATTAAAATTAAATTGAGTGAAAATTGTTTAAATTAAAAAAAAAAGAAAAAAAAAACATACCTTGCTGATTGCAGTCAGCACACTAGAATATGACACCATCTACAGGTGGCAGAGAGAAAATCATGTCATCAAAAACAAGTCCAGAAGTTGTGCTGGACCAATAGTATATATACACACTGACACCTAGTGGTGTAGTGATGTACAAGTTTACAGTTCCTGGTGTTGTTGTAGAAATTTGCTGTTAGCAAACAGCATGTTTTGTGAGCAAGACTTTTGTGAGCATTTATTCTTTGAGCAAATGTGGCAAATAACAAGCTATGATAAGTCAAGTAAGTATTTCGTAACAATCAACATGCCAAATAGAAAAAAAAAACATACCTTGCTGATAGCAGTCAGCACACTAGAATATGACACCATCTACAGGTGGCAGAGAGAAAATCATGTCATCAAAAACAAGTCAAGAAGTTGTGCTGGACCAATAGTATATATACACACTGACACCTAGTGGTGTAGTGATGTACAAGTTTACAGTTCCTGGTGTTGTTGTAGAAATTTGCTGTTAGCAAACAGCATGTTTTGTGAGCAAGACTTTTGTGAGCATTTATTCTTTGAGCAAATGTGGCAAATAACAAGCTATGATAAGTCAAGTAAGTATTTCGTAACAATCAACATGCCAAATAAAAAAAGCTTTTATTGGGCTACTGATATGACTTATCTTTTCACCTGTGAACTGATGGCATACTTCAGGTAGGACAGGATCAGAGGGTTGGGTGATGGGCCAATCATAGCCTGCTCCAGAAGAGCTTCTGTATCAGGAGAAACAGTAATCACATCTTAACAACTACACAACAGAGTGTTATCTAACACAGCGACTCTGGAGGGCTGCAGGTTTTCTGACAGGGTTTTGGATAGCAAAGACCATATTGTGGATACCATATTGTACACATTTTTTTTTCTTCTATTGGCTATTACTGAACCCCTGGCAGTTCATATTATTTATATCTGTGTCAGAAGGAAATATCAGTTAACATTTCCAAACATTCCTATTGCCATTAATTGTAAGAATCCAGTGATTATTACACCAAGATCAACATGAAAAAAATGCCGTAAAGTGAGGATGCTTTCAAAAATAATGTCATAGATTTTATTTATCAATTAGGCCTAACTTCTATTAACTAAATCAAATCAATATTGATTTATTTTATGTTATTTATTTATTATGTTTTAACGCCATATCAGCAACAATTGCTATATTCATGGCAACATTAACAATATCATTTCAATACATCATTTATAATAATATAACATTTTCTTAAGGAACAATCATTATACAAAAACATACAAGGAACAACAATAGTACTGATAAAAATCACATGCAGTCTTTCAGTTTAATCAGTGATAAAAATTCTAAAATTCTTCGAGGAGAGACTTTTTAAAATATGTCTTTTAGTATATTTTCTGAATAATATCATTGTCTAATATCATTTTAAATTGGACATTCTATTGAAATATGTTTAACACTCAAAAAGATTCTTACGCAAGTCACATACTGGTTTCTCTTCTCATTTCAATAAATATGAATGAGTGAGTCTTGAATGTCCAATTCAGCATCTTGAATATACAACCTGGTCACATCTATTTTCAAAACAGTAATTACTTCTTTCATTTTCTACTGGATTCACCTCATATAGTTTGTTGTATATGCATTTATTCTATTCCATTTGCCATTTATTATTAATGTACAGATTCAATAAAGGTTTTACATCAGATACTGTAATATTACATTCTGTTATTTCCAACTGAAGAGCTTCCTTAGCCACTTTATCTGCTTTTTCATTGCCGACCAATCCCATATGGCCGGGTATCCAACAAAAAATAATGTTGAAATCTTGTTTATTTAAAAAGTCAACTTTTTCTAGTATACTAATAATTGTAGGGTGTTCAGTTTTCAAAGACTCAAGTGCTTGTAGGCAGGACATAGAATCTGTGCAAATTAAGAAATGACATTGCTGTTCCTTTTCTATTTGTTCTTGAGCTAACAGTAATGCATAAGCTTCAGCTGTTAAACTTTGTGGAGGGATGCTCTTGCCAAAACGTTTTGACCCAATCACTACTGCGGCAGATACATGTCCATCTGACTTTGATCCATCTGTGTACACTGGTACATGAGATGGTAAGCTGCATCTTATATTCGAGAATTCCTCCTGATAAACATTCAGATGATTTAGCTTTTTTTTTTTTTTTTTATACTGAGCCATGTGCATCATAATAACTTTTTTTTTTATATATATATATTCCAAGGCGATATAGGGCTCAAGTGTGTTGATGTTATGATATTCATATTAATATCCAAGTTCTCCAAATTAGATTTTATATGGATTCCAAAAGGACTGCTATATCTAGGTCTAGCTTCAATAGATGTAAATACTGAAGGTGGAAGACTGAATATACTCGATTACTTTTGCTAGTTTTTAGCTTAACTGCATAGTTGAGAGCCAGTTTTCATCCAATGCTTTAAAACATCTATTTTGCAGCATTTTAATATGAGGAATAAAGGACAGTTTGTTTATTATCAAAATTAAGTCCTAAGAATTTTGTCTCTTTTACAACTTTTATAGGTTCTCTTTCCAAAAATAAACAAACTAAAAAAAAATTAAAATAAAAAAAAAAAAAAAATATTCTGGATCTAGATGCATAGATTGTAAAAGACAAAAATGCATACATACAGTTTTTGACTTTTAAAATTTAAACCCATTTTGAACTGACCAATGATATTATACATGTATGGTTTATACATATATAATATATAATATCATTGGTCAGTTCAAAAGGTTGGAATAATTAAGATTTTGTAATGTTTTTGAAAGAAGTCTCTTATGATCACCAAGGCTGCATTTATTTGATTAATCATACAGTAAAAACATCATATATATATATATATATATATATATATATAGTAAGTTTTTGGTCCTTAATATTTTTGTGGAAATCATGATAATTTCTTATATAAAATATATATTATAAAATATATATAATTTTATGACTGGAGTAATGGCTGCTGAAAATGTAGCTTTGCCACCATAGGAATAAATTATATTTTAAAAACAGAAAACAGTCATTTAAATTGTAATAATATTTCACACTATTATTGTTTATACTGTATGTTTAATCAAATAAATCAAAGCCTTGGTGTACCTTGGTGTTTAAAATAATTTTAAAAAATCAATCAAAGCCTTGGTGATCATTTAGACCAGAAAAGACCATGATGCCCCCTTTAAAATACACCAGAGCTTAAAACATAATCATGTGCGTATGTCCTCAAAATGAATTGCTCCCAAATGGCTAAAACTAGGTTGTGCATAATATTTGTTTAATGAATATGAGGTGAAACATTTAGATATGACCTGCTAGATTGAGGTAGTCCCATGAGGCTCCTTTAGGACAGTTCTTCTTGATGTTAATGGCCCATTGGTAATCACTCCAGCGCTCCTTCCACGCCTGTAGGATAGCCTGCTTCAGATTTACCACCTTCATTCTGTCTGTTTCTTAAACTATAGATCAAAATATCAATTAATCAACAGTATAAATTAAGTTTAAAGTCACATCCCAGTGTATGACAGGAGAACGTCAGATACCAGCTCTACTCATGATCTAAAATCTCATCTCATAAAAAAATAACACATATTTGTCGTATACAGTATATAGTTAACGTGTAAAAAATGTGATAGAATGCCAATTTATGATTTCTTATTTTTAAAATCCCGCTTACCACAAAATAGTCCAGTTTATGCAGTAAACGAATTATGTTTTTGTTCATTTACAATTCCCCACACCTCAACGCCGCCATATTGGTCTGTAAAATCGCGTCCGCTGATTGGCCGAAAGTGTCTGTTTACTGCAGCATAGATCCATCCGATTGGGTGATCTGATGTAGCGTCTCTTGATTGGACGGGAGATTGTGTTGCGTTTACTTTTGATTTAGAAGAAACGCTGAAATAGTTTTCACTATAACAATTACGTATGTAACATCATAAGTAATACCATGTCTCGACACGACATCATGGTAATACCACGGTTTTCTTTCATTTAAATACATAATACGTGTTTATGGTAATAATTAATTCATAATAATTGAGTAATTAATTCAGTATCATGGTATAAATCAAAGTAGCATTAAATCAATGCCCCATATACTCCACACACTCTTAAAAAGAAAGGTTTCCAAGTCCAATGCTATTTTGAAAATATAATGGTGTCGTTCTTATTTGTATTCTTAATTATAATAATAATAATAATAATAATAATCTTCATCAATAAATAGTTAGGCCTATAATAGTTCCGATTCGGGTTTATCTGAACGATTCCAGTTCCTTTCCATAAATGGTTCATACTCTATAGTAAAAGTACAAGTGTTCATTTTACGCTTTGAGGAAAAGTACAAAAGTAGTTACTTTTGTCTATTTGATATATAAAAAAAAATACACATTTTAAGAGTCGGGGCTTGTCTCAGTCTTACAAAAACGGTAGAGCTAAATCTGACATTATGAATTACTGTGAGTTAGCACAGTCGAAATATTGAATATTGAAATATTGCTTTGACCGTACCATTGAATCAGTGAGTTGTTAATCGCTGTAATTGGATCATTCGAATTCACATTCACGAATGCATCATTCGCTTTGTGAACCAGTTCAACTGAATCGGCTCAGAAGAATTCTGATATTGCTATCTGGTCTTGATGTCCGATGCGAAATGGCTCAGTGGGCGAGGAGTAGGTACAGGAGATCGATGATGGACAAATTATAATTTTTAAGATACACTGGTCGTGCTAAATCATTCTGATTCACTAAAAATAACTCTTTGGCTCATTCGTTTGGTACTACAGTAGCTACATGCCAGCCCGTAGATTCAGAAGCAGCATCCCGTTGGGTAGAATAAATTGTTGCTCATCCAGGTTCTGCCTAAAGCTGTAAAATCGCATTGATTTCTACAGACATTCTACAGTTCCACAACACTCCAGATACTGCTGTCATCCTCGTGCCATAGCCTTCATCCCAGAACACCCCTCAACTAATCTCTCTGTAATGACAGATCTAATGATACATGGGATGGCATATAAATGTCCACATATTCTGATGAATATGAGTTATTATGCTAATTTGTCATTCATTTTGTCAAGTGTAATTCTATCATCAAGCTGGCTTGAGCCTGGTTTTGAAACGTTTTTAACTTCATGGTCCAGTTGTTATCCATAGGCCTAATCCAGATTATTCAAGCACATCTTGAACTCAATTTTGTTTTTCTAAATATGTCAGAATTGTTCTTTTGTGAATGTTTTCATGACAAATATGCTGACAAAATCTCATTAATGTACAGTAAATTACACAATAATGACACACTTCACCTTTAGACACCTTGCACACATGTTCCTGAATCAGTTTTTTCAGTAAAATATGTAAATGAACAAATTTTGCAAGTCATCTTTATTACTATATCCATCAGTAGTACATTGTGAAAGCCAACGCAATGTTTGACATTAATAATGGCACCTGCAGCGTATTGTACTTCAGTCTTTCAGAAACGCCATCAAGTGGTCAGTAATTTTTGTCCATCTTCACTGTGTCCATTTTTCCCGCTGTCCCGTTTTCCATGAACGCCATTCTGTCGCTCTGTCCTATCTTTACCAGCAGCAGAAAGCATTTTCTTTTTAAAACTGAAATCTGTGCCACGACTGCTGTCACAGTCATTCTGGAAAAAATACAAAAATAAAAAATAAAATAAAAATATAGACAGAATGGTTTAGAGCGACAGTTTTTTTTAACAAGGAGCAAACTATACCTTTGTTGGTCATAGGTGTAATGTTTGAAGAAAGACTGCTCAAGCAAACCAACAGGCAACTGTACGAAATGCTTTATTTCAGCATATTCAAACAGCACAGCAGTTTATTTACTGAGCACAAATTGAATATGCAGCACAAACCACCTTTAATATGATTAAGCTAGTGTGAATCTGTTTCAATTCAATATAATATGATTCTCTTTCTAGGTGAACGACTCTATGCTGTATAGCAGTGTGCCAGTGCCATCGATCTCCAAATGTTCCTCTCTGCATTTGAGAGGACTGAAACGGCACTTCATGAAAAATCTATATTAATGTTCTGCCTGTATATTAAGATGTTATTGCGAGCAGTTCTGCAACCTACCTTTCTGTCCCTTTTTGGATTTAGCATTAAATAGCTGCACCCTTAGGTTTATTTAAATACACTAAAAGTCAAAGGTTTGGAATAATTAAGATGTTTTAATATTTTTGAAAAAAAGTATTTTATGCTCATCAAGGCTGCATTTATTTGATCAGAAATACAGTTTAAAAGAACTGTTTTCTGTTTTAATATATTTTAAAATGTAATTTATTCCTGTGATTGCAAAGCTGAGTTTACTCCAGTCTTGAGTGTAACATGATCCATCAGAAATCATTCTAATATGCTTATTTGGGCTCAATTAATATGAATTATTATTGGGTCTCTAATGTTAATAGTGGTTTTTATAATTATCAATGTTGAAAACAGATTTTGATGCTTAACATTTTTTTTGTGGAAACCGTGATGCATTTTTTCAGGATTCTTTGATAAATAGAAAGTTCAAAAGAACAGCATTTCTTTGAAAGGGAAATAATTTGTAACATTATAAATGTCTTTACTGTCACTTTTGATCAAATGTAACGTGTCCTGAATAAAGGTATTAATGTATAATTGTTTAAATCTTACTGAGCCCAAACTTTTAAATGGTATCATGAATTCCAGAAAAAAATATTAGGTATCATAAACTGTTTTCAAAATGTTTCTTGAGAATCAAATCAGCATATTAGAATGATTTCTGAAAGATCATGTGACACTGAAGACTGGAGTAATGATGCTGAAAATTCAGCTTTGCCATCACATGAATAAATTTCTTTAAAATGTATTAAAATAGAAAACAGTTGTTTTAAATTGCAATAATATTTCACAATATTACTGTTTTGATTGTATTTTTGATCAAATGCAGTCTTCATAAGAATACTTCTTTAAGTATGAGATGTAAGAGACTTTAAAGAAATATACAGTATATTATTCCAAACTTTTGTACTTTTAGTAGTGTACTTATTTATGTGTATTAACTATTCACCATATACATGGCTAAGCCTTATATCTGGATGAACTATTCTACTAAAGGTGCAACTCAAGTGGATTGACCAAATTTAGACATGACTGGATAGGGCTGCACAATTAATCGAAGGCGATTGTCATGCGCATTTTGTTAGTAAAGCCGGTTCTGTAATCAGCAGTAAATCATCATCACGTGCTTTCAGATGGAGCAGCATTTACTACACAGAGCCGTACGCGATTTCGATTCCATTTCGATTTATCGTGCAGCCCTACTGGGTAATTTCTACGATATAGTTTAAGTTATGTTATCTCACCCCATCTGAATGCTCTGGGAGGGTCTGATAGGGTTGTGATGACTCAGTCTTGCAGGGTCTGCAGTCTTCCAGTAAACCCACTGAAGAATCAAAGTCCTCATCAGTACTGGAGCCCTTGAAGAAAGCGGAAAGAGT
>NW_015538015.1:70929-82539 GCF_001515605.1 Sinocyclocheilus anshuiensis
ATTATTGGATGTTTAAAATAAATAATTCATCTCTGTCAAAGAGACTATTAATTTAATCTGAGAGAATTTATATAGAAATTGCAGTATTTATCATTATTTTCATTCCATTGAAGGGCTCACATCATCTTTTTTTTTCTTGACGTATACTAGCGTTAGTAATTTGCAATTGCCATTTTTTCATGACCCTCTCTCTGGCCCTCATGATTAATCAGGCTACCTTCGTTTTGTGAAATGATAAATACTGTATACACAGATGCTGTGGGTTTGCTATCGGATTTAACTGCCCAGTCCCTCAGTCCTTGAAATGTGCTGCTTAAACTATTAATATCAGAGTGAAAATAAACTTCAGCCGTTCTTTGTAAGATTTTAAGATGTAGAGTGCTGCAGGGATGACATAAAACAATAGGTTGCTGTTCAAAACCCTGGTTCTCTGAAACATCGAGTGGAGAGATCCATCTATGGGAAGGGCATCCATGCCTGACCTCTGCAGAAGGATCCAGTTGCACCAAGTCTGGCTTGATAGGCAGGAGCGCGTGCCCAATAGCAGGTAAGGTAACGCCCCTTAACTGAGCACATAAAACCCGTGCATGAGCTACCTTTCCTCAGTGAGCATATTCGCTTCTTGTGCAGCAAGCGGGGCAAACTTGTGGCGCTTTTCCACTGCGTGGTACGTCTGAACTCGCTTTACTTTGGTAAAGTACAGCTCGCTTGGAACCTCAACCGAGGTGGTACTAAAAAAAAACAGGTACTAGGTACTGTGCACTGTGGAAAACCCCCCAAAAATGAATCATATTGAGCTGTACCATGAAGTGGAAAAGCGCCATTGGTGGATCTCTCCACTCAATGTTTCAGAGAACCAGGGTTACGAACAGTAACCTACTGTTCTCTTTCATCATCTCGTGTTCGAGGTCCACCTATGGGAGATATGGACAGCTCCCCGGTTGCCCAGTACGCTCACAATGAGGCCCTGTATGCCAGAGGACAGTCACCTTGAAGGTGGGGCTTGACACGTCACCAAGTATCAGACCCCCCACAAAGTGAGCATGCAATACCAGCCATAAGAAATGACATGCGGTAACATGCATACAAAACCTGACAACACACATATTGCATGGGGGCTGGGCTGGTCCTGTCGATGTAAACCCGCAGGGCACGTACAGGACATAAAGCATTTAGCCTCTGATCCTCTGCAGAGGAGAATGGGGGAGGGTGAAAAGCTCAAGCACCTCACAAGTGAATGCTGAGAAGCATTTTGGCATAAAGGCCCGGTTAGGCCTGAGAAAAACCTTATCTCCACTGAGAGAGAATTTAGTGGACGAGGTTTGAAGAGAGAGTGCGTGCAAATCACTGACACCAAGGCCAAGAGCAGAGCTGTCTTGAAAGTCAGAAGCTTAAGGGAGACATCTTCCAGAGGCTCAAAAGGCTGTTGACACAAGTCCTCCAACACCATGGAGAGGTCCTATTCTGGAAGTGCCCTTCTAGTGACTGGAAAGGCAAGGCAGGCGCCGTTCATAAATCTATGAATAAAGGGATGTTGCCCCACCGTAGTGCCATCGAACCCAACATGACATGCAGCGATAGCCGCTAAGTAGACCTTAATAGTGGAAAAGGTTTTTCCACCATTGATAAGGTCTTGCAAAAAAAATTAATAAATACATATCGGTGACTGAGCACTGATATGATATCATCTAGTGCCCCTTGTACCACTCCTCAAACACACACCACTTGCAATCATAAAGGGAGCGTGTAGAAGAAGCTCTAGCATTCTGAATGGTAGTCAGGCTCTGTTCTTTTACCCTGACCAGAGTAGGAGTTATTAGGCAGAGCGGAGGAAAAACGTAGATCAGCACATTGGGCCATGGGCGGGCCAGTGCGTCCACGCCGAGGGGAGCATCCTCGTCCCGTAGCGACGTAACAATATATATTATACAACATTGACACACTTCACCTTTAGACACCTTGCACACATGCTCCTGAATCAGTTTTTCAATAAAATATGTAAACGATCAGCTGGAAAAGCTCAGAAACGAGCTAGCATTTTAGCATTTTTGGTTCCATCATTCTAAAGTCTTTTTTTTTTTTTACAGGTTTTTGGTTAAATGCCTGAAATAAGGTCTGTGGTGAACAGAGGTTCAAGATATTTTCATGTTTTATTCTATGGCATAAAATACATCAGTAATACCCCTTTGAGATTTGTAAAGCTTTCACTTGTTTTGAAAAAGCCAGTTGCTAACAAGTGGCTAAATGGGATTACAGAGGTTGTTGGGGGACATTAAACAGCATTACACTGAACAGGAAAAATCCTTGTGAAATTTTGTAGAAGGAACCAGGGGCATTCTAACTTCTGGCCTGTAAAAATACATCATCACTGGAGCACTATAGTTTTCCTCATACAACAATAATAGAACCTGTGGACTCTAGATGAGGTTAGGTTACCTGGGTGAAAGGACTGGATGGGGACTGGATGTTCTTGGGGGAGCCAGAACCTCTTAATCTTTCACTGAACCAAGAGAAAGGCACAAACGGTGGACCAGAGGAACGCGAGGACCGGTTCTCTGTCCTCTCTGAATCCCTGGATACAAACACACAAAATACCTCACACATCTACATCTATACAGGTATGCAAGGAAACACTAGTGCTTAGATGACTGACAATAGCTGAATAAATGCAGGACAGACTCACACACATACCGATTTCCTGCTGATAGTCTGTTGGATCTGTCTTTCCTGACCTTTCCATATGTGCGACGTAAAGTGACCCTGCCCACAAAAAACAAGCAGATAATCTTTAAAGCCCAACTCTGGCCACTACTACTGCATCTGTATGATAAACAAACTTTGCTCTCACATACATAGACAGTGTTTACAGTTGTCAGAAAATAAACCTAAAAAAAGCTCAATTATAGTTGTCCCAGCATTTTTAACATTAAAAAACATTTAAAATCTTCCAAAATGTTTATAGACATAGTTAGCAAACTTCTGGTACGATAAAAAAAAGACTGTGGTTCAAGACATTTACATTTAAAAATGTAAAACATTTAATTGCTGATTTTTTTAATCATTATTATTTTGTAGTTCGAAACTCATAAGATACTAACCCCAGATCAAGAAAACGTCTCCTGGTTTTCTTGTCCAGAAGCACTGTTGGACTATCAGGTTCATCAGGGCCTGTGTCATGACTGTCGTCTGAAAACAGATCATCAAAATGACCATCAGAATCCAGATCAGAATCTGGGCCCAGCTGTTTGAAACGTTTAATATGGATCAGAAAGATCCAGATTTGTCGATCCCATGTTTTGCTATCCAGGATCTGGTAATCTTAATTTTGTGCCGGTTTTTCAAAGCAAAATTGGATTGGATCATCCTAGGACATATTACTAATTTTTCCAGATTACCAAATCTGAATTTCCAGTTTTCTAAATGGGACAACATATCAGTTTTTCAAAAGAAAGTTGATCATATTTTTGATTAGATTAGATCATATCTTGAAAATGGGTTGCTCAACAGAAAAAAAGGATTCTGTAAACGAATTATAAGTATTCTGTAATTGGATTGTAATCCAGTCTTGGATCAAACTGGATCAAACCTTCAGTATGTGTTGTTCAAAAGTTTTTAGTTGGATTAGGATATGTTTGATCCAAAAAAAAAATCTGGATTATCCTGATCCCAGTAGAAGGGTGGATTCAGGGTGGATTTTAGGTAAAACTGTATAAAAGATATATTTTACATTGTGATATGTAGTCCCATTTAGAGCGCTGGAAATCCATATTTGATTATCTGGAAAAGTTTGTATGTGGGTCAGGGTGATCTAATCCAATGTTGCTTTGAATAAATGAATGAATACCTTTATTTTCATTATACACATGTATAATGAAATTAGGATAGCTTCCCCCCAACATAATTTACATATATCACGTAGTGCACATTTAACAAACACATTAGTCCCAACTTAACAATGTTACGTACTTGCACAATAAAGAGTTCGAGTTACTCAAGACTAACTTTCAACAAGCAAGTTGAGAATTATATTGCACACATGTCTATTGCCAAAGTCTCCCCAAAGGGGGAAAGAGAGGAAAAAAAAACTAAAACTGCATTACAGTAAGATTAACATTCAAGTGAAGAATATATGAGGTCAGTGCATAATGGAGTTCATAATGTTTATGGCTCTAGGAAAGAAACGGTCCTAAAATCTCTTGGTCCTTGTTTTAAAGCATCGGTAGCGCCTGCCTGATGGCAAGAGCTGAAACAAGTAAAAACCAGGGTGTGTTGAGTCCTTTAGTATATTTTTGACCTTATTGAGGACTCGAGAGTTATATATAGATCCTTCAGTGATGGTAAGGGACTGCCAGAGATCCTCTCAGCAGTCTTAATGATCCTTTGAAGCCCCTTCTTATCTGCCTCAGAACAGCTAGCATGCCATACTATAATGCAATAGGTCAACACACTCTCAATAGAACAGCGGTAAAAGTTTACCATCAACTTTCCATTTAGATTGTTCTTCCTAAGAATCCTTAAGAAATGTAGACGCTGCCGTGCCTTCTTGATAACCGCTGAAGTATGTGCCTTCCAGGATAGGTCAGCAAAGATGATGGTATCCAGAAATTTGAAGCTTTGGACCCTCTCAACACAGTCCCCATTGATGTATAGAGGGAGCGGATTTATCTTATGCTTTCTGAAGTCTATAATGAGCTCTTTTGTCTTAGAGGAGTTTAAGGTCAGGTTGTTAGCTGAACTCCATGATGTTAGTTGCTGGACCTCATCTCTATAGTCCATCTCATCTCCCCCAGTGATAAGGCCAATCACTGTTGTATCATCCGCAAATTTGATGCTGGTGTTACTGCGATGAACTGGGATACAGTCATATGTATAGAGTGAATACAATAGAGGGCTCAGCACACACCCCTGTGGAGAGCCAATGCTGAGTAAGTGAGTGGAGGAGACATAAGGACCCATCTTCACACCCTGAGAATGGTTTGTCAGGAAGTCCTTAATCCAGTGACAGGTGAGTGTGGGAAGACCTAGGTTTGTCAGTTTACAGACCAGAATTTCTGGGATAATGGTATTAAATGCTGAACTATAATCAATGAACAGCATCCTAACATAATTTCCATGTTTTTCCAGGTGACTCAGTACAGTGTGTAGAGCTAAAGCTATAGCATCTGCAGTAGATCTATTCGTTCAGTATAGGCGAACTGATGCTCATCAAAGGTAGAGGGGAGACTGGCTTTAATATGATACAAGACCAGCCTCTTGAAGCATTTCATGATTACCGGTGTAAGTGCCACTGGGCGGTAGTCATTGAGGCTGATGGGCAAAGATGTTTTGGGGATTGGTATGATGGTAGCTGACTTCAGGCAGCGTGGTATGATGGCTTGTAACAAGGACTGATTGAAGATATTGGTGCAAACCGGTGTCAGTTGGTCAGCACATGCCCTGAGTACCTTCCCAGGTACTCTGTCTGGGCCAATTGCTTTTCTTGGGTTCACTGACCTTTGCACCCTTCTCACCTCATGCTCCTGTAAGGTGAGTGCAGGGGTGTTACCTGCTGGTATAGGCTGAAGTGACGAGACTGTATTTTGCTGGGTTGCCTCAAAACGTGCAAAGAAGCAATTCAGCTCCTCCGCCAGTTGGGCAGAGTAATTAGTCCCTACAGTAGTAGCACAGCCCCTGAAATTCGTAATGGTCTGTATGCCCTGCCACATCCGCCTTGAGTCATTTGAAAAACAGACATCATGTGAGGTAGCCAAAAGCCGCTGCGCCCGTGCGCGCCGCCATTTTTTTTTTTTTTTACCAGAAAAGGATTACCCGATTCAGGAGAGCAAAAAATAAGGGATTTCCAAATATGAATCATTCTGATCTAGATTACATTTTTAAACAACTGGGTCAGAATTTTGTCCAGATCAGAACCAGAATAGAAGCTCAAAATTAAAATCTACAGTAATCCAGGTCAGAATCAGGATCAGAATAACTATTAGAATCAAAATCATTTCAGAATCATATTCACATTTATTGTACAAATTAAACTTTTAAGTAACTTGCTGATTTGGTGGTTAGCACATCATATTAAATAATCATAATGTAGCATTACATATGTATTTATACATATACAAATATATCAGGTAAAATGATGCGAGATCATATGATATTACATTAGATGAGATGATCTAATGCAGGTCAAACCTTCGCTTTGTGAGTATTCTCCATAGTGTAGAAGGGGTTGGCTGCCCTCACGTGACTTGAGGTGGTCCGTCTGGCAAAGATGGGCTGGGGAAGATGTCTCTGAATGGACGCAGGGTCTGGAGGGAGACTTAGATGGTGTGAGGGGCAAAGCCTCTTGAGAGGAGGTGTTCAGGAGGTGCCTGTAGCTCCGTCTTTCATCCTGTGCTTCCCTTTCTCCAACCACAGTGCAAGGGTCAAAGGTGAAGGTTCGGTCTCTCCGTGAGGAAGGGGAGGAAAGGAGCAGGTCAGAAGAGGGGGAGGAGCAGCGAAAGGAAGGGTGGATTGGAGAAGAGGAGGTCTGCACGGAGCCACCATAACTCTAGACCACAGACACACACAATGACATATCATATCCCATGAGTCTCACATGAATACATGTTTATCGGGGTTAACTGAAACTAAAACTAAAACCATAAAAAAAGTTACTTGAAATAAAATAAACATTAACTGAAATCGAATAAAATATATATAAAAAAACCTTAAACATATTTTATTTCAGCTTGTTGCCAAAATAACATTTCTCATTTTCATTTAGTTTAACTTGATGTACTAAAATAACTAAAACTAAAACTGAAATAAAAATATATAAAATCTATATATATACATATTAAAAAAACATATATGACAAAAAGACTACAAAATTACTAAACTTTAACTAAAATTAAAATGAAAACAGGAAATATAAAAATTATTCAAAATTACAATAAAAACTATAATTGTTTTTCAGTTATACCAAAATAACACAACTGTAGAGTTTATATTTCAAGATTGCATTTAAAGGAATAGTCTACCTAAAAATGAAAATTCTGTATTAAATACATGCGTATGCTGTTATTTTTTTCTTCTTCTGAGGAACACAAAAGGATAATTAAAAAGACAGAGTTTTTTTTTTTTGAAGATGATGACTGTTAATCTCCAAAAATGACCACCAAAAAGCACCATGATAGTTCCAATAAAGAGCTTTGGTGGAACGGAAGATTTTTAGTGAATAATGTGAAATTTTGAAAGAAAGGAATACTTTTATTAAGCAAGGATGCATTCAATTCATCAAAAGTGACATAAAAGACTTATATTTTATGTAAGAAAAATGTTACTATAATTTTACTTTTACTACAAAAAAATTATAATTTCTACAAAATATTTTTATTTCAAATAAATTAAGTTCTTTTGAACTTTCTACTAATAAAATAATAATAACATGGTTTTCAACTGTTCCATATCAATGTCTTTGACACTGAAGACTGGAGTAATGGCTGCTAAAAATTAAGGTTTGCCATCACATGAATAAATTACAATCAAAAAAATATATTAAAAAAGAAAAAAGTTATTTTAAATTGTAATAATATTTCATAATTGTACTGTTTTTACTGTATTCTTGCTTATTTATAGTGCTTATAATGACTTCAGTCCAATCTTTTCTTACCTATAGGGCACTAAGTGAGTCAGGACTGGCACTCCATCAAAAAAAAAAAAAACTATTGATGATGTTGCTTTTAACAACATATGAGTTTGGAATAACACACGGGTGAGTCAATAACATGACACATGACAGAATTGTCCTTTTTGAGTGAACTACTCATTCAATCAGATGCATGAAATCTACAGCATACACACACACCATTCTATCAATGCTGTCATCTCCATCTATCGAGCTCACGCTGTCTCTCAGGCGGGTTCGGGAGGGTCGATGCCTCCTGGTTTTGATTGACAGTTGTGCTTTGGCTTTCTGTAGGCTGCTGTCAAGTCGTTCGGTCTCTGGAACCGCCTCCGTCAGATCTAATGTGGTATAAAACACATAGACGTATATGTTTACTCCCTGAGTTCTTTTGATATTGAGCATTTGGAGGCAAACATGCACTCTCAGAAAAAAAGGTACAAAAGCTGTCACTGGGGTGGTACCTTTTCAAAAGGCACACCTTTGTACCTAAACAGTCCATATTGGTACCTTCAAGGTACATATTAGTCCCTAAAGTGTACATATTAGTACCTAAAAGGTACAAAAGTGTACCTTTTGAAAAGGTACTGCCCCATTGACAGCTTTTGTACCTTTTTTTCTGAGAGTGTGTAGCCCAAGATGCACAAACTAACACCACAGATATGATGAAAATGCTGCACTGCTGCACTGCACTCAACACACACTCATGCACACATTAGTGTGCTCGTTACAATCCATAAAATGCAGTGACACCGTAAAGCAGGCCTGAAGCTCTATTAAGATGTCAACAGCCTAGATTACTTACATGAATGATGGGTAGCCGTTCCTCATGTACACCCTGGGTGTGTGTGTGTGAGGGTCAGTCAAACAGGAAGTACACAAACACACTAACAAATACACTAAAGTGAAAGAATGGCACTGTGAAGTGCGTAGATGCGTGCAAAATACAAACGTAGAGCTACAAACCAATGAGAATTTCATGAGTTTTCCTATTTCAATATTTTTTTTTTTTTTTAGAGTGAGGTAGTGAATTACACAATTCTACATTATTGTATTCATGAATATAAATTTGTTGTGATTTAAATGGCTCTGTGAAACCTATAATTAATAAATAAATAATTCAATAATACAAAATACATACATACATACATACAGCTCTGGAACAGGACCAGCTGGATGGCAAAAACAGTGCTAGTAGTACCTCAAAAGTAATTGGAATCAAATAATAACTATTGATCATGCCAAAAGAGTTGAAAAGAAAAGTTGTGAGTGAGGACAAGAAGGGTTCAAATCTGGCTTTCCTGGCAGAGGGATACAGTGAGCGTCAGGCTGCTTCCATCGTTGCTGCTTCCAAAAGACAGAGGTTCATAAGAACAAGGTCAAGCTGCAGAGATTGGGGGACAACAAAGCCACAGACCGGCAGAGCGAGGACGGTTCGAAACAGGCTCCTACGGGCAGGGCTGAAGTCAACGTGCAAAGCTAGAAAAGAAGACATCAATAAGAAGCAAAGAAGAGCCAGGCTGAGGTTTGCAAAAGACCATAAGGACCTTCTCTGATGAGTCCAGTTTTCAGCTTTGCCCAACACCTGGTCATCTAAAGGTTAGACGGGGACCTGGAGAGGCCTACGAGTCACAGTGTCTCACACCCACTGTGAAATTTGGTGGAGGACCGGTAATGATCTGGGGGTGCTTCAGCAAGGCTGGAATCGGGCACATTCGTCTTTGTTAAGGGTGCATGAATCAAGCTAAAGTTGTCCTGGAAGAAAACTTGCTTACTTCTGCTCTGACAATGTTCTCCATCTCTGATGATTGTTTTTTTTTTTTTTTTTTATAGTTGTTCATGTGTCCCTTGTTTGTCCTGAACAGTTCAAGTGCCTGCTGTTCTTCAGAAAAATCCTTCAGGTCCCACAAATTCTTTGTTTTTCCAGCATCTTTTGCGTATTTGAACCCTTTCCAACAATGACTGTATACAACTGAGGGACTCACTGATGCTCCAGAAGGAAAAATTATGCATTAAGAGCCTGGAGGTGAACATTTTTTTTTATTTGAAGATCAGGATAAATTGAACTTATTTTATCTTCTGGGAAAACATGCAAGTATCTTCTGTAGCTTCTGAAGGGCAGTAAGAGGAAGATGGATGGTCACAAGCCATCAAACATCAAACAATAGCGAAGTCCAAATGATTATGCTGTGGTCAAATTCAGCAGTTTTTATCAGGGACTTTTGTGTATTTATTTGAATTCTATACTGTATTGTTTTAAAAAGTAATATTGTAACATGTAGCGGAAATGTACTTTAAAAAAAAATAATATGTGCATGTCACAAATTTTATAAACATTTGGTCAGTACTATGACACTTTGTTGTCACATGACATCCCTGTTTGTCACATGACCTCATCACAATGAATTTTTAATTACAAGTGGCGATTAAAGGCAGTAAAAGCAGCCAAAAGCAGTCATATTATGTTACGTCAACTGAGAGCACAGCATTGTGGGATATGACATTACATGTCTCTGAAAAAATAGTACAAAAGCTGTCATTGGGGTGGTACCCTTTCAAAAGGTACTAATATACACCATTTACATAGTAATCTGTACACTTTAGGTAATAATATGTACCTTTAAGGTACTACTATGCACCCTTTGGGGTAAATAATGTACCTTTTGAAAGGGTACCACCCTAGTTGTTTTGTACCACCATTTTTTTTTTGAGCATATGCTTTGTTGTACAGTGCATATTTTGGGAAACGTAAATAATCCAAATATTTCACGCCTACAGAATATTTGCATACTATGCATAGTACACATACTATGTATAGACCTTAGTCAGTTTAGATACAATATTGAATTTAATGCAGATGAAAATGAGGCTGTGAGGGATAGACTTAAAGTCTTTACAATGGCCATCAGTACACATTATTTTAACCTATTTTTAAAGTAATCACGTTTAACAGCTGAATCGGTGGTGAAAAACTACATTACCCATGATGCTATACAGAAAAAGTACACAGTCATGTACAAAATATTCTGTACAGTTGTGGCAAGAAAATCACAGCAAAAAAGTTTGCAGGGAACGCCCACTCCCATGCAGCACTGCAAATGATGTAATCGAGTCGGTCTAGCTGTTGTCAAAACACTTAAAAAATAAAAACAATAAACAATGCAATAAACTTTAATGTAATCAACGACTATAAATTAATAGTTGTATATTTCTTCATCATTTTTGATTTATGTCATTCGCAATGCTTGGATTGTAGTTATTTCCCTCACTAAAGCCGTTAAAGGAATAGTTTACCCCAAAATTAAAATTATGTTATCATTTACTCACCCTCATGTTGTTCCAAACCTGCATGATTATTATTATTTTTTTTTTCATTTTTCTGCTGAACACAAAAGAAGATATTTGAAAACATGTTAGTAATCAAACAGTTGACGGTAGTCACTGACTTCCATAGAATTTTTTTCCCATACTATGGAAGTCAATGGCTACCGTCAACTGTTTGGTCATTCTTCAAAATATCTTATTTTGTGTTCAGCAGAAGAAATATCTCATATGAGAAACTCATACAGGTTTGCAACAAAGTGAGGGTGAGTAAATGATGACAGAATTATCTTGTTTTTTTGTTTTGTTTTGGTGAACTATCCCTGTAAGTACACATAATATTGTACCTTGTAACATTTTCAAATACTTATTTGCTTCAAATGAAGTATGTAATGTTGTGATACACCTCATAGCTGGTTGGCCTGGTTCATGGCTTATAACACTTGAACAAATACTTATTTAAAAACCCAATGTTAAAAATGAACGAAAAAAAAAATACTTACGGAATCAACGACACAGAAAAAGCTTGTGGGCACTAATGCACTCTTATGTTGTAAGTGTATTTACTTGTCTCATTAGTGTTTAGTGCAGTTGTCGTTGATAGGAAACGCTTGTTTTGTTTACTGTGTGGA
>NW_015538015.1:84814-88516 GCF_001515605.1 Sinocyclocheilus anshuiensis
TGCTCTAATAGCATCGCTGTTTGGACATTTATTGGGAGTTTTTTTTTTTTTTAATCCAGTGTTTGTTATTGTTATATCTTGCATCATTTACATCTATTTTTGCACTTGATGTTGAGGAGTTGTTACTTGGAGTTGTTGCCATCATACTAACTGAGAATTTATTGCAATGATTTTAAATTCAGTTGAGGTATCTGACATATTATGACATAACATTGATGTTTTATATAAAGTCTTTAGGGCCATAGGCTATAATATGTTGTTTTTAGATAAATTGCTCAGAGACCAACAAGTTGGACAGAGGTTATATGTACTAATCAGCCAAGCACCCAATTCCTAGCCATTTCTAAAGGCTACATTTCATTAACATTGCTAAATATTATTAAACGGGAAAGAAATTAAAGATCCATCTTTGATTGTCAAAAGAATTCTAGGTTCAGTTCACTCAGCCAATTAGATTTCACGTAGTATTTTCATCGGTCAGTTGTGGAGGTCTGATTGGTTAAAGCATTATTTATATAGCACCTTTTAAAATAGTGTTTACAAAGTAGGCCTAGCCTACTTTACAGAGAGATGCATGTGTACATTTGCAGAAAAGATAAAAATACAAAGATAAAAGAGATATAGTAAAACAAAGTAGCTACAATAACCAGTTTATGTTAAAACAGTAGGCTGCTTATTGGGTCTGGGGGAGTGGGAACATGCTCATAAACATTCTGTATTTTTAGGCTCTGTCACACAGTACTCTATTCCATAGCCAAAACCTTTCTTCTCCCAACTTGTTTTCAGACCTCAGCACTAACTCCTGTGGTTAGACACTGACTCAGCAAGCTGCAACTTCAAACCCAGTACAAAAATCCTGTGAAGCCAAACACTTGACTGTGCCCATTACACCATTATTCCTCAACCATGATAAATGGCATCTAAAAATTCACAAAAATGTTTAATAAAATATTTACAACTCTAAAACAAGCCAGTGCACATGCTCAGAGAGAATCATAACCCCTGGTGCTTTTAGAGGCCAGACTAATGCGCTCAGTGCATTGGGAGTGTGGAAATGAAGATCTGGACATTAATGGAGTGGGGAGGGGAATGGGCAGACGGGAGAGGTCACTCACCAAACACATCCTCTTCTGCCTCGGCCAGCGGAGTGGAGGACATCTTCAATCTGAAAGAGTGAAACTTTCAAATTTAACTGCATATGGACAAGAGAAAATTTCTATGTTGGCCACATGGGTGTTTGACTTGGCAGTCTGGGTATTTCAAGTGGGGAAGCACAGATGTCACTGATCAACTGAAAAGTACTCAGATCTGTTCTTTTTGTGTCTGCAATGTTGATTCTAAAATCTGCTTCTCAAATTACCACTGAATGAAATTAATTGAACTTTATTGACCAAGCTCAGAATTGTATGTAGAAAACTATTTACAAATGGCAATAAACAATATTATGAAGGTTAAACTAAATGCTTAATGACAAACTATTTCTAAGTATGTACATCTATGTTATACATTTCTGAATTACTGTAGTTGAATTTTAGGGGAAACCAAGAACTGTCTTAGAGAGGTGTTATGTGTAGTATTTTATATTACACACCGTATAACTGTTAAATTCACATAAACATAAACTCTCTTAGTAGGGGAACAAAAAAAAAGACACATATACTGCACTGACCAGTTGGCCAGGTTGGATTTGGCTGCCACATACACAGTGTCCTGGCAACAGGCCGATGTGCCATCTGCTGCCCAGCACCTTAGTACGATCAGGGCCCTTACCATTATATTCATAATATCTATCTATCTATCTATCTATCTATCTATCTATCTATCTATCTATCTATCTATCTGTCTATCTGTCTGTCTGTCTGGTCTGTCTGTCTGTCTGTCTGTCTGTCTGTCTGTCTCTTGTCTGTCAGCCTGTCTATCCATTCGTCCATCCATACGCCCACAGTCTATCTGTTTGTCTATATTTGTCTGCTTCTTTTAGGCTGATCTGCACATTTTTTGTTTATCTGTATCTACACTGTAAAAAATGTGGTGGCAACATTTTAATATGTTACTAAAATATGTTTTTACCTCCATAATATGCCACCACAACCACATTTAAAAAAAAAGCAGCTAATCACAAGTAGCTCTTCCACAAGCTGAGAAATAATACATCATTGTACCATAAATGACACTAAAAAAATGCAATAATCCTTATTTAACAACAACATAAGAAGAAAATAACTAAGAAGAAACAGTTATTTCAATGGAAAACCATCACATGTGCGTTGTCACATATGTATGGTAATTTACTTTTTTCCACTGTAAATTATAAGATGACCTGTTTTTCATTAAAAAAAACTGTATTTAACTGTAGTATTTAACTGTAAAATTACACAAAATGTCCAATTAGATCTATTAGTTGTTGTTTTAGTTTTTTTTCACCAAATAACTTACTGTTAACCAATTAACAGGTTTTTACTGCAGCATTTTTACAGTGATGGAATAGCGTGTAGAAAGAGGGATTGTGATTAGGAGAGGTGGTTGAAAAAGGTTCACCTCCCCTGTGGTTGTGTTTAAACACCTGACCCATTAACTAGGCCTCTTCTACACTGTCAAAAAAAAGGTACAAAAGCTGTCACTTTCGTGCTTTATTTACTCCTACAAGTTGCATATTAGTACCTTTTGAAATGATTCTGCCCCAGTGACAGTTTTTGGACCTTTTTTGGGCTAAACAGTCACTAAATACAGAATAAACACAAGACAGGACTACAATTTTATAGCAAACACCTAACTTTTTGGTTCGTATTAAGAAATCATGTAATCTGACTGTCTAGGCAACTGACACTGTCTGTATAAGGGCCTCACTTTCACAAGTCATCTCACTGTGATGGAGATATGAAGCTAATGGCCATAAAACCCCCCACATATTATCTCATCTATAAGAATTAGGGGAGGTAGGGCTGCTAAGTAGCTGACAGGCAGGGAAAGGCAATAGAAAACAAATCAATATAGAGATGGGAGGGGACGAATCTGACCTGTGTACACATATCAGCAAATAAAAGCTTACTTTCACTGCAGGGATAAAACAACAAAAATGGTACATATTCATCAACATTTCCTTGGCTACGCAGAGATGTATAACCTTGTATTTAATACACACAATGCCTGATCAAGAAAAACGTGTAAAAAAGTACTTACATTCTTTAAAGCAAGCATTAATATAGCTCACCTCTGCTATAAGAGCTGCAGATGACAATCAGGACAATCAGAGGCTGTAAATAATGAATATTTAATTTAGAAAAATAGATGGAAGAGGGACAGGATGGAAGAGAAAAGCTAGATAAACAGACTCACCTCTATGTAGTTGAGTATCCCACAGCAAAGCTCAGCTCCTGGGATGTGCTGACATACTGCTCCTCTGGCCTGCTCACAGGATGCTGCTGGAGGACTTCTGTTTCTGGATGAGCACAAATTTACAACGTCATTGGGCTACTCTGCGTATACACACTCACACATACATAGTCCTCAGCAACAGAATGTCAGACACTGCTGTACACACCCAAGAACAGTGATGAAATGAAGGATGCTGAGAGAGAGAGAGCGAGAGAGAGAGAGAGAGAGAGAGAGAGAGAGAGCGAGAGAGAGAGAGAGAGAGAGAGAGAGAGAGAGCGAGAGAGAGAGAGAGAGAGAGAGAGAGAGAGAGCGAGAGAGAGAGAGAGA
>NW_015538015.1:88754-102803 GCF_001515605.1 Sinocyclocheilus anshuiensis
CACACACACACACACACACACACACACACACACACAGTCCTCAGCAGCAGAATGTCAGACACTGCTATACACACCCAAGGACAGTGATGAAATGAAGGATGCTGAGAGAGGAAGGGAGAGACAGAAAGGGGAGGGAGGTAGAGGCACCTGTGCATCATGAATCAATGTTATTACCACTCCAACAACCAATCAGCTCTTATGCCCCATCACAGAGGAAATCTATGTGTGTCTGCTTCCATTTCACTTATAAATATATTTAAATTAAAAAAGGTACTTCGGTGTAGGCTATATATGGTAGATATGCCTATATTAGGACTGAAGTGGATTATCGTCTTTCAAAATGCAATCACATCACACAAGTTAACTTCAGACATATAAAATATGAGTTTAATATGCATACTAATTATAACATTTGTTTCTCAATTAATTTAAAGGTTAAATAATGTTTTTAGTTATAATTAAATATATGACTATTTTTCGTACGTAATATGTTGCTATATTTTTAATATTGCTTTCTAAATAATAATTATTAGAAGAGATAACGTTAAGAATAAACGTTATAAACATCTAAATGTGATTTAATATATTTTATCCTCAAACTCTCATTCTTCGGATCCTTTTCTTAATTTATTTTATGCCATTCACAGAAATATAATGACAACAGCGTAAACAATTTCCTATGCTGAGCCTGACCGTTTGACCGTGAGAGAGACCGGAACAAAAATAGAATTGGATTAACGGGTGTTATCGCCTTTGTTATTGGACCAATGAAAGGAGGCGGGTCGCTGCTCACAATCTTTAACGCCATTGGTTAGAAATGCAAAAAACCCAACCCACTCCTGACAGTGATTGGCCAGCGACCTTGGCGGGAGGACGCATATGTGTGATTTGAAATTTGTAAAGCGGTTAGTGAGACTCGGGATTTTAGTCGCGCGTGTCAGTGGAATATTTCATGCGTTCATAACTTTAATTCAGATAGTTTGAGGCATCTTCCGTAATTCAGAAGGGCTAGTGATTTGACAGCAGTGCAGGGAAGATCTGTTTGTATTATAGTTTAAATTGTTTCGTTTCGTGCTAGACGTTAACCGTGAGAATGGCTGGAACAGAAGGACCTCTGAAGGTACATGATATTTGTTATATGCTCTGCCAATAAGCAGCCTGTACGTTAATTCTGTGGGATACAGTATCATATTGTCTATTTGTTCATATTGTTCAAGTACTCATAAAAGTAGTTACTTTAGGGTTTAGATATTAACAGTGTTTTGCTCCAGTACGCTACACAACTATTTGTTTTTCTTTGTACTGCGTTGTTAAGAGTAATGCATTGCTCTTTATCGTCCCTGCGTTTTTGCGTTACATTGTATATCGCATATTAGGAACGAGTTCAGCAAAATGGATTCCTCAAGAGTAAAAAAGTTACCATGGTAACCATCATTTCCGCTACAGTTCCATTCTGTTGTTACAATGAGCTGGTACATTGGTGTTGGATACCTGTTAGCTTTGAGGTTATCAGTGTACTCCTAAAAGTTGACACCTGTTGTGCCGAATTCTGCACCGCTGCCAGATTATGCACCCCCTCGTTGAAGTCGCTACCTGATTGCCCCTAAACCTACCAATACTAGGGGGTGCAAATTTCGGCACTACACCTGTAGTATTTTGGAGATACGTGTTAAACTTTGGACTTTTTGTTTTTAGTAAATTGGTCACAATATTGATGGCACTATGTTCATGCAGATTTTGTCCAAAATGCTTTATAGAATAAGACTGGCCTTCACCCTAATAACACCTCTCAACCATAGGCGTAGCTTGACGTTTGAGTTTGGGGGGGCCAAACCGAACCGGTGGATTTGGTCAGACGTACTTTTAAACACATTTTAGTTTTGCTATAGTAAATCTACATATTCACATAGAGCAGTGGCAAGTGCGTGAGGTTGTCATGGTAACCATATACATTGCCCACAAATTACAGCTGCGCTTCTATTTTGCCACACTAAACTTAGCAATAGGGAGCCAGGCCCCCCTGGCCCCCCCACAAGCTATGCCCATGCTCTCAACCCTTGTATTTTCAAACTACTAATACTGAAGCTCAAACAGTAGTGCATTGTGCTAGCAACAATCACTGGGTCAAATTGACCCGCAACATAATATAAAGCAGAAAACCTTTGAACTGTTTGCAGTCATCATATCTGTCTCGATTTCCCAAAAAATGTGCTTTAGTTTCTTTTATCAATCTTACAATGCATCATAATTGCTGTAACATTGTTTTTTTTTTAGAGTTTGTTTGAGAATAAGCCTCTCAGTAAGCCCAAGAAAGATGGGAAGCATCTGTCTGTGGAAAGGATTTATCAGAAGAAGACCCAGCTGGAGCATATCCTGCTCCGGCCAGACACCTACATAGGCTCAGTGGAGCCTGTTACTCAGGTAGAGATCATCCACATCTCCTGAAAGGTCATATTTATTAGGGCCACGGGCACCCACTGTTTATGAATAATGCATGTCAACAGTAGAATGGTTATTCTGAAGTGTTCACTCACTTTACTAAGGCAAGAATGCTTGCTGAACTATACAATAAATAAATAAATAAATAACCAAGTTAAGAGGTTGAGTCTCCTTCATTCTGTGAAGAACCTGGCCAGCTCATATTTTCAGATGGAAGTGCCATCACAACTGTACTGTAGAATGACCCAACGTTTCTTTGCTTTCTCTCTCCTGTTTAGCAAATGTGGGTGTTTGATGAGGATGTGAGAATAACCTGCAGAGACATCACATATGTGCCAGGACTCTACAAGATCTTTGATGAGATTTTAGGTGAGGTGTTTTTTTTTTTTGTGTGTGTGTGTGTGTGTGTGGTGAATGTCAAGTAGTCTGCTGCTAGCAATGTTTACTAATGGACTTCTTGCCATACACCATTTTATTTTTTTAATTAAAACATGCATTACAGTTTCAAATGTTACTCCAAGCTCACAAGACATTCATTCATCTTCATAACACAAATGAAGATATTTTTAATGAAACCCGAGAGGTTTCTGTCCCTCCATTGAAAATCAATGAAACCAAAACTTTCATAAACCATGAAAGATGAAAAAATTGCAACATTAATCCAAATTAATTGAGTGGTTTTATCAAAGTTATCTGAAGAGACGTTAATTGCTTTATATGATGAAAATATTAAATATAGGCAATTCACATAAACATTGATCAATTCACGTTAAATATTGTTAAATGAAGCTCAAACATTTGAAAAGCAACTCCGTTTTGACCTTATGTAGAAATGATGTGCTCTTATGACTGCCTCTTGAGTGTAATAGGCTACTCATTCTCTGATTCATAGTGAATGCTGCTGATAACAAACAGAGGGATAAGGCTATGAGTTGCATCAAGGTCAACATTGACCCGTAAGTACTTCCTATGCTCTTTGTGTTCACTGGTGTAGATCGAGAAGATATCTGTGGTGCATGTTTGTGTGTGCAGGGAGAATAACACCATCAGTGTGTGGAACAATGGGAAGGGTATTCCTGTGGTTGAGCACAAGGTGGAAAAGGTGTATGTTCCTGCTCTGATCTTTGGCCAACTCCTAACCTCCAGTAACTATGACGATGATGAGAAGAAGGTCACAGGTGAGGTCGAGCTGGAAGGGAATGGATTCATATGAATGGACTTGAGCTGATTGGAATGTTTAATAGTGTGTGTTTTCAACAGGTGGCCGTAATGGATATGGTGCGAAGCTGTGTAACATCTTCAGCACTAAGTTCATGGTAGAGACTGCATGCCGAGAGTCAAAACACTGTTTCAAACAGGTGAGCTTGATACCTGATTGCTCCATGCATGTTGAACAAAATTACCACACACATTTTTTTATATACAGTATAATACTAATATAGTATTGTTTTGGATATTTGAATTATTAATATTAATACAATGAGTGATACTAATTTATATTGTGATCACTGATCTATAGTAAAGAACTGGATTGCATGTGGCTGTATTGTCATGTGACACCACCGTGCTGCCATATTGGGATTTTTACACATTTTGTTGAATTAATAGAAAAAAAATGTCTGATTTCAATGAGTAAACATGACCTAAGTCAGGATTTTATATTTGTCTCTTTTATGTAAGTCTCCCTGTACATTTTTACAACAAACTTATGCTTTGTAAGGTATATGTATGCAACTTGCCAGGCTTGTTTGATTTTAGAATTTGGTTTGTTTGGATAAACTCGTTGCTGCTGATATGAACACAATCATACTACATCGTGGAAGTGAAACACTTTTGGTGACTTATGATTTGATCAAACTGGTTGTGTTCTCACTTCCTTCACTAGCAAACGGGACTGTAATTGTTAGATAATACTTTCCCTGCCCCAAATAATACAGGCATCTGCATTTACGATTTACATACCTATACGTTAAAATCTAAATCGGTAACACTTTACAATAAGGTTCATTAGTTAACTACTTTAGTTAACATGAGCTAAGAATGAACAATACATCTACAGCATTTATATATAATCTTAGTTCTTGTTAATTTCAACATTTACTAATGCATTATTAAAATCAAAAGTTGTGCTTGTTAATGTTAGTGAATGCACTTTGAATTAGGGCTGTCACTAACGATTATTTTGGTAATCATCAGAATAATAGACAGATTACTCGATTAATCGTGTAATCGGATAAGTAATAATTTTTGTAAAAATAAAAATAGACCTAAGCAGACAATAGCCTTTAAAATGACTTCAAATACATATGAGCAATTCCATGCAAATGTCAACCTTACCATGAAAAAATAGTTTTTACCAAAAGAACAAAACCCTATTTAAGTTGTGCGTTTAGATCTGTATTTTACTGCATTAACTTGCTTTAATAGAAATTTGAAGGAAATCGCTGTTTATCCACCTCATATGAGGTGTGCACCCAGAGTAAAATTACATTTTCATTCGACTGCATTTCATGTTTTCAAATGAGAGATCAAAGGCTGCCAATTTTTTTCATTTGTCAACAGTAAGCATTTTGTAGAAAGATGGAGGCCTTTCTGAAAAATATAAAAACTCACTTTGTCTAAACATTATTTTGGATTTATATTGGCTAGATATATGATGTCAGGATGCTTCAGCGCTTTGTCACGTCCGTAACATTTTAAAGATTAAATTTATACAGAAAGTTTATTTCTGTACAAAGCCAACTTATGGACATGTGAATTATGATCAACAGCTCATCTCTATTCTTTGCTCTTATCAACCATATAATGCGTTACGGACGCTTCATATTAAATTGTATGCATACAGGCACGCATGTTTACCACGTTGCTGATGACTGATATAGGCTGCTGTGTAGGTCTATACTGCTGTGATCTGTTTCAGGCTTTCCGTATCATAACATTTTAGAAATTAATTAATTCTAACATTTTAGAAATTGCAATCTCAACGAGAACATCATGGAGGTTTAGTGGGTCAGTGTGGGTCAGAAATGCACAGACGGACTGAAGGACAAATCGCCAAAACTTTTTCAAATGTCATAATGTTCATTGTCAATATTATCTTCTTTAAACCTTTTATGCATTTCAAATAACTTGTGTCGCTATCTGCGCTGCATTCATGCAGAGACACTGGTATTTTTTCCTGATAATGAAATTGGGGTGCCTTACATACATGAGAAATATATCTAAAGAAAGCTTGTCTACTTTTAAACGAACCAATTAAAAAAGAAATCAAATAGGCCTACTCCCTTATTATGTAATCTGTGAATGCATTTCTTTCTAAAGGCGCGTCCAGTGGAGATTTCGTGAATTTCATCTTTGCAGCCGACAAGGACTCAGAAAACATTTAGTTTATTAATAAATAATTAAAATGTCTCTTTTTTTTCGTAATCATTAGGCTACATTTGCCTGTGCTTTGTGGCAACCTTTATGCGTGTAGCCTACTTGAGCGCGGAATATGCTCATTATGGAGTATTATGTTAATATATGTGGCCGTGTGAATGTGTACACTATTTAAAGAAACTCAAACACTGCCAAGTATCTAAACTAGGGGTTCTTTATTTCCGACCGCGTATGCAGAAGACGCGGCATTAATACTCAAGGTTTTCAATTGAGGGGAGTTGTGCTGATGAAATTTATACAGTGAAGAATAAACACAACCAAAAGCACGCTTCCCCAAAGGTATAAAGAAAAAAACCAAAATTATAAGCAGTTCAAATAGTTGTATGTAGTAATACATTTCCCAAAACCGAATGAAATAAATATTACTCCGTAGCGTGCTGCGTTGCATTAGAAATTCACCTAGCTGTCACCTCACATGCACCTTCACATGCCTTCGTTCTCCCCTCTAGTATTATTTTATTAAAGGAGAAAGAAGTTTGGTTTACTTTCCCTTCCACTTCACAACATAAATTGCATGTCCTAAACTCAACGTTCACATTAAATGTCACTCACGCTCGATCTCCGCGGCCTGTACAATTCCTCTACGCAGATATTTCTCACCCACGGAGAAATACGAAATCTGTGTGATCGTAGACTGCTCCAAACTGCTCAGCGACCAGACCAACACCCAACCGAGGGTTTCCCCTTTTTTCCCCCTGACCAAACAACAAAGCCCATGCACTTCAACTGGCTCGTGCCCCGGGAAGCCCCTAATCATAAACCGTTCCCCAGAAATAAACACGCTTTGTTTTCTGTTTTTTTTCCCGCTCTTCTCACCGCGCTGCTCAGACGCACGAGAGTGCCCCCTAATGACGGATAGGCATGACCGCCGACAATTCTTATAATGACTACTCTGTTACCTGGCAACACTCTCCCCTGCCATAAGTCAACCGTCCACAGTACTTTTTAGTTTTTCGGATGTACAGTGGTGTGAAAAAGTGTTGGCCCCCTTCCTGATTTCTTATTTTTTTGCAGGAAAGGGGCTAACACTTTTTCACACCACTGTATACATTACCATGCCGGCCAAAACTTGAGACAAAATGTCTGGGCTGAAGGACACTGCATTGCAAACTGACTTGGGCAGGCTGTATGGATTACTGTGCTTCCCCGCAGTCTGCCTTTGTGACCGACGTGGCGCCGGGGCGGGTACTCTAGGCTCACCCGGGGCCGCCAAATGACTCCTTTGAGCAGGGACTGGACGCTTCTCAAAAGTATCCAGACCCATGTCTATAGGAGCCACCCCCATGCCATCACCTCCATCTACACTCTTCTCCAATGCAGTAAGTGTCTCCTCAACACTCTCTTGTTCTTCAATCTCAGGTGCAATCAAATCATCTACCTGGGAACTGGATCGTTTCATACATTCATCCGCTGAAGGCACTGATTGCCCTGTCGCAGTACGCCAAGTCTCCTCCACAACTACACACTCGATGTCCGGAGGAGCTGATATTTCTGCATTCAATGGACTAACAACTTCTTTCACAAAGCTTACTTTCCTACGCGGTGCTGGCACTGGGGTTGGTCGTGGACAAGGTTGAAGGTGAGACCGATGGACCCTTTTTTTCACACCGCCTCCGTCTGGTTCCACCACATAGGTAGTTCCTTGAACATTCTTCACCATGCATCCTGAATCTTATTTCTCCCTGCCGGACAGTGCCTCAAGTAAACTTGCTGTCCAACAGCAATCTCCAGGCAATACACCTCACTCTCATGCCGTTCAGTCCGTTCCGCTGCTTTTCTTTCTGCATACTCTCTCGTTCTAGCATGAGCGTCCTGGAGTCGCTCCCGGTGAACAGACAACCAGTTGGTTTCCCTACCTTCCTCAGACTCCCGTCCCAACAAAGCATCAACCGGAAGGTGCGGTTGTGTACCAAACAACATATAATACGGGGAGTATCCCGTGGAGGAGTGGGGCGTCACGTTATAAGCATACACTAATTCCGTTAAGTGTTCAGGCCATCTCTTCTTGTCGGGGGGTAGCGAGCATAACAGGTCATGTAGAGTGCAGTTAAACCGCTCACAGTGGGGATTCCCTTGCAGATGATATGGGGTGGTCCTCGACTTACCGCACCCCATACAACCTGCAAAGTTCCACAATGACTGCGCTCTCAAAGTTTCTCCCCTGGTCGGAGTGCAGTCTCTGCGGCACCCTATACTTGAGAAACCACTCTTTCAGGAGCACCTTAGCGGTGGTATCCACCTTCTGGTCACGTGTGGGGAACGCCTGACAAAACTTAATGAAGACATCAGTCACCACCAGAACGTTTTCTCGACCATCAAAGGCAGGCTACAGAGTGGTAACATCAACAGCGACCACTTCCAGTTGTTGGGAAGCCCGAATCTTAGGCTGCGGCAACTCAGCATGCACACAGCGATGACAGTTCTTCACCCAGGTGTCTACAGCTTCATGCATCCCTGCCCAATAGCACCTTGGCTTGAGCAAGCTCAGTGTTCTCTCAATTCCCTGGTGTCCCATTTGATCATGAACACTCCGTAGCACTGGCTCAACCAAGCAAGTGGGAAGTAACAGCTGTTGACGCTCGCCTAGGAATACATCATCTACTACGCGATACAGTAATCCTTCATCTTCCTTGAGCTTACCCCACTGTTTAAGCAATGACCGCACTTGTCGGGGCAGTCCCCTTCTCTCACGGGCTGAGGGCTTCTTTCGGGCACGCCAAAACTGCTTCAGTAATTTCAGGAAAGGATCCGCATCTTGAAGACGACAAAGCTCCTCCTTAGTATACCCAGGTAACGTCTGAGTGTTTCCAAGGGCAGAGTCTGGGCAAAACTTTCCCCTCTGTAAGCTCCCCTAGCGCTGGTCCAAACACTGTAAGATCTGGATCTATGGCTGTTCCCCTATGCAGCTCACTACAAATGGCCACACAGCCATCATAGTCCATATCTTTGGCCACTACATGCACCTCATCCAATCCCGGACTCCGGGAGAGAGCGTCAGCCGCTGTATTACAACGACCCGGTCGGTAGCAGATCTCAAAATTAAATACAGCTAGTTGGGCCGCCCACCACTGCTCCACTGCTCCCAGCTTCACCGTGTTAAGGTGACAGCGGATTGCTGACAGTGAGAACAGTGAACCGAGACCCCAGCAGATAGCCCCTGAACTTCTCTACTACAGCCCACTTTAGGGCCAGGAGTTCCAGTTTCATGCTGCTGTAGTTGCGGTCTTTGCATTCGGCACCTCTCAGCCTCCTACTTGCATAGGCAATTACTTTCTTCCTCCCATCCTGAAGCTGAAGGACAGCACCCAGGCCAAATTACTGTCTCTAACACGAATGGAAGGGAGAAGTCGGCATATCCCAGTACTGGAGCGCAGGTCAGCTCCTTCTTGAGATGTTCAAATGCCTGCTGGCATTCAGATGTCCAAGAGCCTTGAAATAACTTGTCACATTGGGACCCATTGCCCTTTTTGGTGCACAGATTTACAATGTCGTGCAAAGGTCCGGCCAGCTTGGAGAAACCCGCGATAAATCGGCGGTAATAACTGCAAAATCCTAAAAGGGATCGCAGTTCCTTCACTGTGCTAGGCACTGGCCACTGCACTACTGCACTGACTTTGTCGGGGTCAGGACCTACCCCTTGGGCCGAAACTTGGTGTCCTAGAAACCTTACCTCTGCTTGGAGAAAGTGGCATTTTTCCACTTTGATCTTTAACCCTGATTCCCTCAGCCAGCAACGCACCATTTCAAGTCTAGACAGTTGTGCCTCGAACAAACTCGAATAGACCAAAAGATCATCCAAGTAGTCGTCTATCCTCGGCAGGGGAAATGCATCGCGCTGTGTCTTCGAGTTCAGTTTCCGGTAGTCTACGCACAGCCGCAGACTCCCGTTAGTCTTCCTGACTAGGACCACCGGGGACGCATATGGGCTTGAGCTTTCCTTAATAACCCCCTTCTTCAGCAATCCGGTAATATGCTCCCTCACCTCCTCAAACTGGTTGGGAGGTATGAGCATTACACAGTGCGTGTAGACTCTCGTCTATTCTCGGCAGGGGAAATGCATCGCGCTGTGTCTTCGAGTTCAGTTTCCGGTAGTCTACGCACAGCCGCAGACTCCCGTTAGTCTTCCTGACTAAGACCACCGGGGACGCATATGGGCTTGAGCTTTCCTTAATAACCCCCTTCTTCAGCAATCCAGTAATATGCTCCCTCACCTCCTCAAACTGGTTGGGAGGTATACGTCTGTACGCTTGAGCGACAGGCATGTCATCGGTCACGGGAATCTTGTGTTTCACGCGAACAGTGTACCCAAGATCCTCGTCACACACTGCGAACACATCCGCGTACTCCCTCAACAATGCTCGCAATTCTGTGATCTCTGGAAATCCGGCGGAATGCTACGTCACAGGCCCCACTGTTCACCTGATAACCTCGGGAAAGTACCCCAAGCCTGGCTTTTGGTGGTAGCCACACATCTTCCAGTGCCAGATTCAGAACCCGTACAGGAAACACCCGTCTTTAAAACCGACACCACCATGGGCACAAGAACCAAACGCCCTGGCAATGGCATTGCCCCAGGTTCAAGCATGATCACACCCTTAGTCATGGGCAGCTTCTTACTAACTCGAGCCTGAACTATGGCAACTGAGGCCTCCGGCACACAGTGTTTTTAATCTTCCAGCTATTCGAACTGTAGAGTTTGCTCCCATCAGGGCCTCGCCATACACCTTACTAAAAGCATCCCGCCAATCTGAGTCTAGCGATCCTGCCAAGGCATTATCAAACTCGGCCAGAATCAACTGTTTGCAGCGCTGAGCAATATTCATGCCGAGGATGCCTGGCAGTGAATGATCAACTTCTCCATCTTTCTGGTCTCGGACTATCAAGAATCTGCAGCCAAGTATCGTTACTCCCATCACCTGAATATCCAACTCGACGTATCCCAAATATGGGAGGGGCAATTTATTAGCAGCTGTAATCCGCAACTACTTTGAGGTGCTGTGCATATCCCTATCTTCCCCATGTAATTGTTCTCTAAAAAAGCTTTCCGCCAATGTGCTCACATTGCTGCCTGTGCCCTAAAGACACTTGACACTTTTCCCCCCAATGCTGATCTCAACCTCAGGGCATTGGCCAACTGCCCATTCCAAGAACCGCTCCTTAGTCAGTGGGCTGTTGCTTGAGCCATGGACACCCCCTCTCATTGCACGGATCTGCGCAATGGAGGGTCCCTGTTTTCCGGCGCCATTGTTTCCCCAGAGGCCGACACCTGAACTTCCTGATTAAGCCACGCAGTACACTGGCGGGCTATATGTCCCACAGCTTCACACCTTAAGCAAATTGACTGACCGTCCCGCGCATATCTGGGCCTAACCATAGCCCTTTGGGGCCTTTCCAAACTTGGACTGACTCTTTGAGTTGAGAGGTTACGGACCGCGTTCGTTAGCTCTCCGATCGCTTTCCCTTGTTGAACTACTGCCTTCACTACCTCTTGCAAGACAGCATTCAGGTCTCCCGAAGACGATGCACCCACATTCTGGGACCCTGCACCCTCTTCTGCACCCAGGCCCAGCAAGTAACGACTTCTAGCAATACCCGCACCACGGGGACGATCTTCTGCACACCACAACAGAGCTTCCTCTCTGACCTCAAATAGTGTCACACGAGGTCAATCCCGCACTATTTTGCGCAATTCCCGACGGAGTATGGAATCCCTTACCCCTTCCACAAACTGATCCCTTAGTGCTACCTGCACATCCGGCACTGCATTAGGGGACTGTTGGAGTGCCGCGTTTAACATTGTCGACAAGACATGTGAATACTCTCGGGAGGTCTTCCCCCTCTAACTGTTTCCTTGCATAAAAGGCATGTAACAGCTGAGGGGTTGTACGCTTCTTGCGGAATGCGGCCCTCAAATACGCAAACAGCTCCCGCGGCTGTGCATCCCCCCCTCCCCCCCATACACGGTTTAACCTCATCCAGAGCCGATCCCCTCAAGTGTGACAAAATAAAGTCTACTTGATCCTCTTCACTTAGTCCCCTTAGTCTGGCAATCTTTACTAGCTTCACCACAGTAAGGAACAATTTGCTTTTCCCTGGGAATATTGACATAAGACCTGGTATTAACAGTGCTCAGCCCAGCAAGCGTTTGACATCACCTGATCGTGTCTCCTCCCCAGCTCCTGTATTTATGACCGGAGTTGTAAGAACGCGTTACCTCCCTCACCATCCGTCAGCCCTGGCAGCAGGAGCGATCCTCCCCCCAGGTAGCTCCCTCCTTAGAAACGTCCGCCTCCATGACCCTGTGCCTCAGGTATAAAGGGTCTCAGTCTCTGTAAAGTTTACACACATAAAGTTTCCCTCTTTCCAACTGGTCCTGGCACCCTGGCTGCTTGTTTTCCTGCAGTTCTTCCTGCCTCTGTGCACGGCTCTCTCTCTCCAGTGGAAGCTGACACGTGACTTTCCTTCCACCACTACCGACTCACGGAAAGAAAAAAAAGACTCCCCCTAAGAGGAAACCAACAGAAGGAATGAACACCACTCCTGGTACCAAAAAGATGTGGCCGTGTGAATGTGTACACTATTAAAGAAACTCTGCCAAGTATCTAAACTAGGGGTTATTTATTTCCAACCGCGTATGCAGAAGACGCGGCATTAATACTCAAGGATTTCAATTGTGCCGATGAAATTTATACAGTGAAGAATAAACACAACCAAAAGCACGCTTCCCCAAAGGTATAAAGAAACAAACCAAAATTATAAGCAGTTCAAATAGTTCTCACTTTTACAGAAATCACTTCAGGCCAGTTTCGCCAATTCCTCTTTTTTTCCCTTTACAAGGATAGCCACACAGTAACAAAAAAATTAAATAAAAATAAATAAATTAAACACAGTACAAAGAAACTTGGTGTGAGCACTTAACCCCCAAATAAACAACGGTAGTGGCTTATGATGCTTTCTAAAGGAAGAACAAACATAGAACATAATCAAATATACATTCTCATAAGCCACTTACAACTATTGACTATCAAGTAAATCCATTTTACACTCTGTACATCTCTATTAACATTGTTATTACTGTCTTTTCTAAGGACAGATTATTAATGAATTAAAATTAACATTGACATCAAAACCGTATACAACTAGTGAACCATTTTCTCTGAGTATACATATACATTTCCCAAAACCGAATGAAATAAATATTACTCACTCCATGGTGTGCTGCGTTGCATTAGAAATTCACCCAGCTGTCACCTTACATGCACCTTCACGTGCCTTCGTTCTCCCCTCTAGTATTATTTTATTAAAGGAGAAAGAAGTTTGGTTTACTTTCCCTTCCACTTCACAACATAAATGGCATGTCCTAAACTCAACGTTCACATTAAATGTCACTCACGCTCGATCTCCGCGGCCTGCACGATTCCTCTACGCAGATATTTCTCACCCACGGAGAAATACGAAATCTGTGTGATCGCAGACTGCTCCAAACTGCTCAGCGACCAGACCAACACTCAACCGAGGGTTTCCCCTTTTTTCCCCCTGAACAAACTACAAACGGTGTTGTTTTCCAGCCCACGCACTTCAACTCACTCGTGCCCGGGAAGCCCCTAATCATAAACCGTTCCCCAGAAATAAACACGCTTTTTTTCCGCTCTTCTCACCGTGATGCTCAGACGCAAGAGAGTGCCAAGAAAAACAAGTAGCCTAGTATGCAGAGTTTCGATTCATTTGTGTGCTGCGAAAGGAAACAGACGGCAGAAAGCGGCATCCTATTTTTCTTTAGGCTTATTTTACAAAAGCACAAAGATTTGTTTTTATTGTGAATGTACACAAATAAAGGCAAACCTTTTACAATTCCGATTATATTTAGGATTAAAAGGAGTAGTTGCTTCCACTGTTAGAAGGAAAAAATTAAAGTGATTGCGCCAGCGCCGCATGCGCGCACACAGTTAAGCATTGCAACCTTGACAGTGCAGCCTGTTCATTATCATAATAAAATGCAGTCAGTCAAACATATGTAAAAAAAACGATGTAGTAAAAAAATATGTAGTAAAATCTGTGCCGTTAAGTGTTATCACCATACCGCCGTGATGTTATGCAAAACATTTAGTTTTATGTGGATATTGGAACGCGAGTGAAATACATAATAAATAATAATTTGCCATTCAAATACAT
>NW_015538015.1:103170-116916 GCF_001515605.1 Sinocyclocheilus anshuiensis
CCTATTTTTCTTTAGGCTTATTTTACAAAAGCACAAAGATTTGTTTTTATTGTGAATGTACACAAATAAAGGCAAACCGTTTACAATTCCGATTGTCTTTGACTAAAAGGAGTAGTCTCTTCCACTGTTAGAAGGAAAAAATTCAAGTGATTGCGCCGGCACCGCATGCGCACGCACACAGTTAAGCTTTGCTTGACAATGCAGCCTGTTCATTATCATAATACAATACAGTCAGTCAAACATATGGAAAAAAAAACTATGTAGTAAAATCTGTTTAGCTGTTAAGGCTGTGTTTACCACTTTACCGCCGTGATGTAAAACATTTTGTTTTACGTGGATATTGGAACGCGAGAAGTACATAATAAATAATAATTTGCCATTCAAATACATCACGAATAGGAAACATTTGATTTTGTATAAACGTGCGATTAGTAATGGCTTAAATGAACGACTACTAGTAACTAGATAAAATCTTTAGTGGGGGACAGCCCTATGAAATACCCTCTATCTCCGTTAAAGTTTTAAAGCATTTCCATAGTCGTATAAATTCCGCTTTCAGAACTGTCACGTCCGTATGATTTTTCCTCTGAAACACAAAAACGAAAATTGACTAAATTTATATTTTATGATTTGTGAATGGCCAACTCTTCTCCATTCGGTAGATATTGTTGCTTCTGGTTTGTGCATTGTAAATCTATTGTCGTCTACGGATGCTTCATATTAAATCATATGCATGCATGTTTGCCTCATTGCTGATGACTGATAAAGGTCTACTGCTGTCAGGCTTACTGTATCATAACATTTTAGAAATGCATTTATTCTAATAACATTTTAGAAATCGCTCTGTGAGAGCTTACTGTGCGCTCACACCGCCGCCGTCGAGAGCGTCTAAGTGGCCGGAAGTCATTCATTTTCAATGTGAGCTGGCGTCGAGCAGCGGCGCGACTTGGACGTTGAGGGCGTCGAGGAAAGTTGAAATCAGGTCAACTTTATGGTAATGAGCAATGACGCGGCTCGGCGGCAACCAATCGGAACGTAGAAGTATGAATTCGTTTTGGCTTGTCGTTTATATTGCTATAGCTTCTTATAGCCTATTTTAAATAATTTAATTGTTTTCTAAATACTGTTAATTGAAAGGATTTGTTGTGGCGTGAGGGGAACTAACACTAGCTATGTTTACAGTGTTTATTATCATGTTTGTAAACATTTTGCGTCGGCATTAGGTCTATTTCTAAATGAAATAATAAAATGCGACACATTATTTTATACGCGCGACTTGGACGTTGAGGGCGTCGAGGAAAGTTGAAATCAGGTCAACTTTATGGTAATGAGCAATGACGCGGCTCGGCGGCAACCAATCGGAACGTAGAAGTCCACCGCTTGAGAGGATTCCAGAGAACGCAGTCCTGTAAACTTTGGTTCCGACCACATTAGTTCCGAAGCAAAATGGAGGAGAGGATGATTATTGCTGTGGTGGGTTTCCCAATAATCTATGACATGTCCCTGTTTGCATAGAGGGACATAAGTAAAAAAAAAAATGATTCGTTGACCAAGGTGTTGGTGTTTCTGGTGAGTTGCTGATGTGCATTAACGTTATAGTAATAATAATCTAATGACATAATAAATAATAGTATAATAGTCCCAGTTCACTTTTAAACCTTTAAATACATTTTCCTGATTATACTTGCATTAAGTAATGTTTATACCTGATTAAGTAACATTTTCAATGCAGGACTTTTACTTGTATCAGAGTATTTTTACAGTGTGGTATTAGTGCTTTATACATTATGAGGTAAAGGATCTTATACGCGACTTGTTTTTTTTTCCCCTAAAAAACATTTTTTATACGCGTAGCGTATTTTAACCAAGCAGCAAACAGTTTTAAATATTTGTATAAATTACTGAAAAAATAAATAGGCCTAATTAAATGACTTTTTAAACCGTTTAACTGATTGTATTAATCAGTCAAAATTCTTACCATCGGTTAACCGGTTAAAATGAACATCCCTAATTTGTACAATAGGCCTATTATATATTTAGAATATTTTACTTAACCTGTTTTGTATCTTAGTTATTTAATGCATACACATGTTGTTGGCAGGGCGGCCAGAGCGATTTTTGACGCTCTCGACGGTGTGAACGCACAGTTAGCGGAGATAGCATGCACAGGCGGACTGCATGACAGCTCACCAAAACTATTTTAAATGTTGTTCATTGTCAATATTATCTTGTTTAAACATTTTATGTGTTTCAAATTACTCTTGTCGCTATCTGTGCTGCATTGCATGCAGAGTGCAAGATTTTGTGTGTTCGGCGCGCATGCTGTGGGGTTATCTTTTTTTTGTTTGTTTACATTTTTTTTCATTACACCTTGTTTGGTTTAATTTTGTATCATAGTAAAATAATTAACTTTGTTATGCAGATGCAAAAAGTGAATCTGCGGTCTTCGCAGTCTATTTTATAAATATTTGTACTAGGGATGTCCATTTCGGTTATTTAACCGTTAACCGACAATATTATTTTAAATTCGAAGTGAATTAAATTAGAAAGGATAAGTGTCTGTGACCCGTTAAAAATACTAACATTTGTTTCCCGGGGATTAATTTTAAATGCGCAAAAAGCAGCAAACAACAGAACATGAGGATTCACATGGTCTTCATATCACATCACGCACCTGCAGTGCTTCTGCGAGTGGAGAAAAACATAATAAAGCTAGGCTATAGGCCTATATATATAACGATAAATTGGCATATACGAGAAATATATCATTTTTGTGCTGCGCGAAAGGAAACAGACGGCAGAAAAATCCTATTTTTCTTTAGGCTTATTTTACAAAAGCACAAAGATTTGTTTTTATTGTGAATGTACACAAATAAAGGCAAACCTTTTACAATTCCGATTATATTGTTTTCTAAATACTGTTAATTGAAAGGATTTGTTGTGGCGTGAGGGGAACTAACACTAGCTATGTTTACAGTGTTTATTATCATGTTTGTAAACATTTTGCGTCGGCATTAGGTCTATTTCTAAATGAAATAATAAAATGCGACTTATACGCGACTTGTTTTTTTTTCCCCTAAAAAACATTTTTTATACGCGTAGCGTATTTTAACCAAGCAGCAAACAGTTTTAAATATTTGTATAAATTACTGAAAAAATAAATAGGCCTAATTAAATGACTTTTTAAACCGTTTAACTGATTGTATTAATCAGTCAAAATTCTTACCATCGGTTAACCGGTTAAAATGAACATCCCTAATTTGTACAATAGGCCTATTATATATTTAGAATATTTTACTTAACCTGTTTTGTATCTTAGTTATTTAATGCATACACAAGTCATTAAAGCAATTTTTCAGCGGCATCCGTTTAATCTTGATCAACAACTATGATCAACGAATTGGAGCGGCGTTGGTCAGGTAGATCATTTTAAAACGTCAAATAGCCTTCAATTTATAGGTTATAACTGCACCTGTCTCGGATGTAGACTGGTGAGGATTTATTTTAATGTGGATTCCAAACTCTAGCGTTAACCTACAGGCTATAAATGCGTTATATTTTTAGCCCATGTTCAAGTGTTTGTACGGAATATTAATGCGCATAAATGAAAAGGAGGCGCCCGCACAATCACTTGCATTTTTTTTCCTAATAATGAAACAACTTAAATCAATTCGAAACTGATTTTATTTATGTAAATTCATAACAACAAAACGTTGTGTTTTTGTAAAATAACGGAAACAAACGGGATGCGTTTCTGCCGTCTCTTTCTCCAAAAAGAACCAAAACTCAGCATGTGTGTCTCACATAGAGAAATATATCTATAGAAAGGTTGAAATGTCTACTTTTAAATGAACCAATTAAAAACAAAATTAAATACTCCCTGATTATGTATGAATGTTGCATTTCTCTCTAAAGGCGCGTTCAGATAGGCTACTGTGGAGATGAGTCAGCATTCAGCACTGTGAATTTCATCTTGCAGCCAGCAAGAAAACTTTATTTAAATAATAAAGTTTTAAATATTTATTAATATAGAATTCAAATGTCTAATTTTTCTATACATTAATTATCATTAGGCTACTTTTGCCTGTGCTTTGTGGCAAACTTTATACGTGTGCTTGAGCGCGGAATATATTAAAGCTCATTATGGATTAGTAGGCCTATTGATTTAATATAAATAGCCTAATGGCTTAAACAAATGACTGGTTAATTAGAACAATCTTTAGTGGGAGGCAGCCCTATTAAATACCCGCTAAATGTCTCTGTTAAAGTTTTTAAAGCATTTTTATAGGCGTTTTCATAGTCGGATAAATTCCGCTTTCAGAACGGTCACGTCCGTAACATTGATTTTTCCTGTGAAACACAAAAACGTTAAATTGATATTTTAAAAAAATGTATATTTTATGCTTTGTAAATAGCCAACCCTTCTCCATTCGGCAGATATTGTTGCTTCTGGTTTGTGCATTGTAAATCGCAGAAAGTCTACAAAATATGTTGTCTCCCAGCAACTCGTGTCTTTTTTTGTCACGTCCGTAACGCATGTGTTTTTCCCTCATTTAAAATATAAAACGGGTTTATAGACTGCTACTTTTCTGATGTCTGGACTTTATTTTAAGGGGTTTAGAAAAATATAAAGAGATGGTTCAATATATTGGTAATAAATATAATTTATGAGAACTTATATAAGCTGAATAAATAAGCTTTCCATTGATGTATGGTTTGTTAGGATATGACAATATTTGGCCGAGATACAACTATTTGAAAATCTGGAATCTGAGGGTGCAAAAAAATCTAAATATGGAGAAAATCGCCTTTAAAGTTGTCCAAATGAAGTTCTTAGCAATGCATATTACTAATCAAAAATTAAGTTTGAATATATTTACAGTAGGAATTTTACAAAATATCTTCATGGAACATGATCTTTTCTTAATATCCTAATGATTTTTGGCATAAAAGAAAAATCAATCATTTTGACCCATACAATGTATTTTTTGGCTATTGCTAGAAATATACCCCAGCGACTTAAGACTGGTTTTGTGGTCTAGGGTCACATATATAATAGTAATTATGTAAGGGATAATCAATGGCTTGCCGTGCATTAAAGGATTTTAAATGCAGAAGCAGAGGCAAAGAACCACCCGATGCGAAGCGGAGGTTGCCTCCACGAATTGCATTTAACATCCTTTAATGCACGTCAAGCCGATTATTATCCCTCTTATTCCATGGTCATTTGCCAAGTTATAGACAAGTTAAAAGTAGTATTGCTCTATGTAGCGCAATATTTGACAGAATGAGTAAAAAATGACGGTTATTTTCGTCAGTTACGGCTCGTTAGCTCTAGCATTCTGCCCACTTCAAATCAGACACAGATGAAATAGTGCAGTTAGATCGCATATATTTGAATGAATTATAACATTTATTTAAATTAATTATCGATCGTTTGTTCGAGAGAGAGAAAGATGACAGTTGTGTGTGTGAATTAACTGCGTCTGTGCGGAACAGATTTTACCTCCTCGTTGCTGAGGAATATAATACAGTGATCCAGTAATCACTAAGCCGTTTTATTAATAAAAGTCACGGGGCTCCTGTGTTTGCGTAGGTTTATAAATGATTTACCTTACAAATCTGATTAAATGGTGCATGTTGCATTCCCAGATGATTGTTATAATAAACCCAAACTCACAGCAACATGCAGAGATGGAGTTTGAGATGCTCCACGCATGTAAATGATAACAGTTCGTGTGGAGCAACATTTACTGTGTTCAGAGCCGCTCTGAGATGCACGTATATAACCTACAGGCATGTAAATAATTAAAATGCATATATTATACCAGCATTGCATATATTTATTTAATTGAATCATAGCATTTGTGAATTCATAATAGCATTATGATTTTTAAAGGAGTTTAAAATATCACGCAGCCTTGGAAGATGGTCTAATAAAGATTTTCATGGATTCTCGTCTGTGAAATGCGCCACTTCGGTTTTTTTCCGATTACTCAACGCGGGCAAAATGCAATCAAGGATTTTTTAAAAATAGAGTAGTCAAATTGAATCGAGGAATCGCAACAGCCCTACTTTGAATTAACATGAACTAACAATGAATGACTGTATTTTTATAAACAGATTAATAAATACTGTAATGTATTGTTCATTGTTCGTTCATGTAAGTTAATACATTAACTAAAATTAACTAATTGAACCTTATTGTAAAGTGTTACCACTAAATCTTTGCAACTGAAATCCTTTGCAACTGCAAACCAGGTCATTTTATGTCATGGCTGCATTTACACTGCATGGTTCAAGTGGCCCAATTCCAATTTTGTTTCCCTCCCATGTGACAGATCGTGTATGGCCCACGAACGTGTAAGCAGGAGAAAAGCACATGGATTCCGATATTCTCAGTAGAGCCTGGCCGATATGGTTTTTTTGAGGGCCGATACCGATATTAGGGAGTAAAAAAGGCAGATTCTGATATACTTTGTGTATATTATAGTACAGTACCAGTCAAAAATTTGGACACTTTCCCATTCGTGTGTCCAAACTTCTGACTGGTACTATATATAGAATGCAGTATATACATAAACAGAATATACATAAACACATTTTTTGCAATGATCACTCAAATGTGGTGATGAAACACTTATAATGACGTGACAAAGATATGTAATGGAGGCAGGGTATTTAACAATTTAACAATACTTAAATACTTTGGATTTATTGTCCAAAATGAGTCTGACATCAGTGCACTGAACAGTAAAGTTGAAATTTATTCAACCTTTTCAATTAAATTCCATTTACCTTTATTCTGTTGAAGTTTTTCACTTCGGATCATTCATTCATGGATTTGTGCTACGCAACTGTTTTCACACGCAGACGGAACATACTAGAGAAGTGTAACATAATATACCTCTGTACATAAATACAATATAAATTCACATCTCGGGCACTTTAATGTCCTTTGAATGTAACATGTACGTTCCCTTCGAACTGGAATCATGGCAGAATATCCTGTGAAATCCAGGCACTTACGGTCGAATAGGACAAACCTCTAAAGTGGTAAAAGACATACAAAATGTGCAGAGCTAGGGTCGCGAAGACCAGGATTAAGAACTGCTGCTTATAACATTGTCTCACCAATGTAACGCTAAATCACCATTCAACGGACTCAAGCCACCACCGCACAAATTAGTTAGCAACTTACCGTTAAGACACCGCTTGAATGCTGCTGCCTGAACAAGACCTCCTTACTGAAGTGAAAGAGTTGGCTGGTGTCTCGCGAACGCGGCGGCGGATCTCCACCAAATTCGGGGATCCCTTCAGCTCGAGGAGCCCTCTCGAACGATGCTCTCCGTGTGTCGGTAGCCCCCCGGGATCGCCTGATCGGTCGCGACATTGACCGCACGTAACTCACGGACCCCGGGGGCTATCGACGCGGGGGTGGTCTCATTCGAAAGGGGGCCTCAAGACACACACTTGATTCAGCGTTCAAGAGGGCTCCTCGAGCTGAAGGGATCCCCGTATTTGGTGCCGGTCTGCCATGCCTTTACGGAAATATGGCCTTTCAAATTTTCAGTGGTATTACATACACTTAAGCTTTAAAGGGGTCCGATTATGCTTTTTCACTTTTTCAACTTTAGTTAGTCTGTAATGTTGCTGTTTGAGCATAAAAAATATCTGCAAAGTTACAAAGTCCAAAGTCCACTTCAAAAGGAGATATTTTATTTAACAGAAATCACTTTTCAAAAACTACAACGAATGACTCGTTTGGACTACAACACATATTTTCCGGGATTTGTGATATCACAAATACCGACGAATGGGACAAGACTTGGTTGAGCTGCACTAGAGAAGGCAACGAGTGTTCACTATGTCGGAGACACGCTAGTTTTTCCCAAGGCAGACGAACTTAGAGTGGTTACAATCATCCGGGTTTAAATCGCGCTCAAATTGATTTGATTTTGATGCAATATTTACACTGACGCTCGCAGGCGGCTATGGTAAGGGGCATGACATTTCCTGAACAGGCGCCGAGTGGTGCCAATCACAACACACCAGCTAACCAATCACAGCACATTTCGTATTTCAGAAGGCGGGCCTTCATTTAATACAGGAACTATTCGAGCCGTTCATGCCAGACTGAGGAGAGAGGTGTTGTAATAATGTAAAATATGTGAAAAATAATGTGTTTTTCGAACAACCTAGTATGAGAGCCTGTTCTAGTACACCCCCAAAACAAAATCTAGACTTTGTAAAAGAGCATAATAGGACCCCTTTAAAGCATTTCATCCAGATCGCCAGTAGCAAACAATGGACTGTGCTGGACAAACTATGTAATTACACCATTTACAAGCATTTTATCTGCGTTTTATGTTCTGTTAAAACATTTTCATATCGGCGGCATATACACTGATACCGATATATCTGCGACAGGCTCATATCGGCCGAAGAAATCGGCAAAACGATATATCGGCCGGGCTCTAATTCTCAGATCGGTTTCAGGCCTCATTCATATGTGGAAATAAATCTGATATGAATTGGATATGTGCATTTGCACCTGTGTTGTAAGTGGACAGATCAGATATTTCCCTGTTAGTGCGAGTTGCATGTCACATATTTTTGAAACCGCTCACAGTACAGATATATCTATTACAAATGAAACATCTCTAGTTGAATAGCAAACTTTTAATTTTGCTCATTTGTGTTAAATAAGAAGCGATTTGGCGCTGAAATTTATTGCTTTTAAAATCATGCTGAGTGCTTGGCTCGTGCACAGACGCGTCAATCTATTGCTAACTGTTGTGGAGGCTCAATCACAAAAGTAAAATGCACACAAACATGTCCCTGCTCTTGATATACAATCACTGATGAACACATTTGGTTTTAATGAGGAACAAAATTACGAGGGCAGATTAGAACCCAGAACTGCTAACATGCTTAGCACAAGTTCAACCGTTAGATCCCTAGATGTTTATTACAGAGGATCTGTGTATATAATCATTCTTGTGAAGAATCTGTACTAATTCATGATTTTGATGCAAGGATGAAACTATCGCATTAAAAATGTTTCTATGACTTCTGTCAAGTTAAACTCATTGTGTTCATATTCGTTATTCATCTGCTTTTCTATACATGGTATGCTTTATTAATAAAGTGTGTGCAGAGTTTGGTCTTTTAATATCACTGTCTAATGCATTGAGCCACATTATGCATTGTTCAAGTTAAGCCAGTGTAGTGTAAATGCAGATATCCGATACTGGTCACTTTTAAAAGGTGTAAGCGGGTCGTCAAAACCCGATAATAAAAAATCAGATAATAGTAAAAAAATCAGATTGGGGCATCCAGACAGCAGTGTAAATGTGGCCAAAGAATTGGCTGTCACTCAGTGATGCCCTCTGGTGGTTGGGAAAAGCAGTATTTTCACTTGAACACTCCTGCAATTTCAAATTCTGTGAGCAATATATCAGTGATTGTGATGCTTCAGTTAATGTACAGTCAGATATGATTTAATAGTGGCAGCGTTGATCATACATAATATGATGTGCCTTATCTTGGACCAATGTGTTAAAACAGTTTTAATCTTTTCTCCAAAGACATGGTTTGATAACATGTGCCGAGCAGGCGAGTGTAAGATCAAACCTTTTGATGGCGATGACTACACCTGCATCACGTTCCAGCCAGACCTTGCAAAGTTTAAGATGCAGGCTTTGGATAAAGATACTGTCGCACTGCTGACTCGACGAGCGTATGACATCGCTGGGTCCACAAAGGGTGTCCGTGTCTTTCTTAATGGCAAGAAGCTGCCAGTGAGTAGATGACTGCTTTTTGCCCTTGAGTTTTCTGTTTGTTTATGTCACTGTATCTTCTGCCTACGTTTAATTTCCTTTATCTTTTCAGATTAATGGTTTCCGTAGCTATGTGGACCTGTATCTAAAGGATAAGGTGGATGAGACTGGTTCTCCCCTGACAATAGTCCATGAGCTTGTGAATGAGCGCTGGGAGGTGTGTCTTACCCTTAGTGATAAAGGGTTCCAGCAAGTCAGCTTTGTAAACGGCATTGCCACGACTAAGGTAAACATCTTCAGGTTTGCGATATAGCATTATGGTCGCATAATATTTCAAACCTTTCCAAAAGGCTTGTGTACAAACTGGTATTAAAGGGGTAATTCACACTAAAATGGATTAGCCTCCTTTACTCCTTTCTTTTAAAAGTCTGTTCATCCAAAACTTTGATGCTTAAAGTTCAAAAATAGGTTGTAGTAATAATCCATATGAATTGAGCGGTTTAATTTAAGTCTTTCAAAGAGACATGACTGTTTGTGATTTAGACTTATTAACATATAAATGTTGATCAACAAGTATACTTACAGCTCATCAAAGCTTGACGTGAGAGAACAAAACCCACTGGTTCTTGCGGAAGCTCAAATGTGCATCCTTGACACATGAGAACAACTTTCTCATGCGTCGAGCAAGCTTGTTTAAGCAATGTGAAAATGTCCATTTCTACTAGGCAAAATCTCTTTGAGCATAGTTTTACATAACATCAGCGGCGCCGTGCATGTTGCCCAAAGATCTTTTCTTCGTACGGTGACTGAAAAATGTAGAACATCTCTTCGTAAAAAAAATCCTTTGCCGGCTATAACTGTATGAGCTAACAATAATGATAATGACACAGAGGAAAGATATACTTGCCTTTTCCGCCCCCACCCGATGAACAAAGACACTGATATCCACTCAAAATCCATCTGAACATTAACTGCATATTAGCATAATAAGAATGTTAACATCCATTGGTGTGGATGCTATAGTATTTTTTCATAGGGGCTTTAACTGGGTGACTATCTGAAAAACCATTAAATGTTGTTAACCTGTAAACATGGATGGACATAACTTTCTCAGAAACTGTAAGTTTACAGTGGAGAGTGCTTTAAATATGATGATGTGTGTTTCAGGGTGGCAGACACACTGATTATGTTGGAGACCAGATTGTGTCCAAACTGATTGAAGTGGTGAAAAAGAAGAACAAGGATGGAGTGGCCGTCAAACCTTTCCAGGTACATCCAGATGATCAGCAAACCATACACATCTCAAGGATTATGGCACTCTAATTTTGTGATCTGATGTAAAGTGCTGGTTGGACTCTGTGTGCAGGTGAAGAACCACATGTGGTTGTTTGTGAACTGTCTGATTGAGAACCCCAGCTTTGACTCTCAGACCAAAGAGAACATGACCTTACAGCAGAAGAGTTTTGGTTCCACCTGTCCTCTGAGTGACAAGTTCATTAAACAGGTGAGAAATGTGACCCCTAAACCATTTAGAATTGCCTGAACCATGCAACAATGTCTACAACAACGTTACGTTATATCTCAATTAGGGATGTAAAATTTCCATGATTGATCGTCGTTTAAATTAACGATCAATTAATCGTTAACTTTAATGCAGCAAAATGCGTCTATTGCAGCAGCACGCATTCACCGGCATGACAGGATGTGCAAAAGCCACAAAAAAAACCCTGCTTTCTCACCCGAATTAAAGGGGTTTTAGTCTGAATAAAATGCTAGTAGCAGGATTGTAAAATGAATAGATGTGATTATGATAATTTGATAAAATGAAGAGAGCGCGCCGTACGTTTGAGATAATTTTACTTTGTTGACTGTTTCCTATCCTGACACGGAGATCGCTGAACGCGCCTCTTTAAATGGTTTCGTGGTGCTCGTTATTGTATTTTAAAACACTATTGCAATGTTTTCAACTGACAAGGCATTTAAAATAAAATTATCCCAAACGTAACTGGCGCGTGTGGCTGTGCTGCGCAGTCAGTGAACCGCTTCCATCAGGATCCTGCTGCATCCTGTTCCGGAAAATGTCAGATTTTAAATTTTTACATTCCGGTAGGCCTGTTTGTTTTTAAAAATCCAGCGTTTACAGTGCATTAGATCATGACAGTGCATGCTTGCGTGCATACGAGACAGAGCGAGAGCGGGTTTGGCTAGATGTACTGTATTTGGAGCTTATTACTCACGTCTCATTCGGCACAAATCCAAATGTTTCCATATTCGCAATGTATTTGAATGTTAAACTATTATTTATAATGTAAACTAGGCTTGTACTTTACACGCATTCGCATATAGACGGAAAAGATCATCCTCTTCACATGAGCAAAAAAGTCCTTGGCATAACAGAAGAGTGGACCGGTATACTACGGTCTATTTAAACTGACCAGTGTAACCTTTTATATGTTTGGTTGACTGTATTTTATTTTGATAATGAACAGACTGCGATGTAAGCTTGAATTGCTAGAATATGTGTGGTGTGTGCCCACGAGGCGCCGGTGCGATCGAACAGTTGAAACATAAAAAACGTGTCCCGCAGCCCTGCAACCTTCACGTAATTGTTTCAAATATGAAACAGTTATCTGGGGAAATGACTTGTTACTACATTTCTATTGCATTCCATGTTGAAGAACTTTGTGTTGTTTCTATTTTAATGTACTTTTAAAGTTTAAATCACATTAAAAGCTTAATTTGTAATTATGAGTGAATGATGATGCATTTATATACCGTCACTCACAGCCGCTCACACGTGTTTTGCGCATGAGCCGCACACAACCCAAAATTAAACTGCTTAATCGACCATCGATAGCTTTAATCGGTTGCATCTCTTATCGACAATTAATCGATCATCGATTAATCGTTGACATCCCTAATCTCAATCTTTTAGTTGAAAATGTGTAAAAAAAAAAAATATATATATATATATATACATGAGAACAAAAGCATTCAAGCTCAAGCAGAGCAAATGGAAAAAAAATAAAGCAGACTGCCAATTACAGTACAGAACGTACATACACTCGAGTCAGCCTATGTCTATCCTGTTTGTTGTTTCACATGTTAATGTTGAGAAAAACAATAATATTCACATACTCAGGTGGGAATTGTCTCCTCAGTCTGATAACAATAAGAACGCATGTCGACACAGACTTTCCAGAGATACAAAGATAACGGTGTGATAAGCAAAGTTTCTTACAATGCTTTGTTTTCTGTTCTTAAACCACTCTTCCTTGAGGAAACTTAAAGGAAGCATATGTCTCAAGATCATTTGGCAGATAAGCTCTCTTCTTGGCTCACTCGAGGTACAGCTGTGCTTACCTGCAGTCGTGAATGCAGTGATGGGCAGCTGTCTTTCCTCAGTCCATCAGTTTCACTGATTAATTTGATCAAAAGTAATTCCAATTTGTAAGATCATTTTGATCAAAGTAATTCCAAACTTCATGAGGCAGACAACGACATTCTGTGATCAAATACTGTACAATCAACTTTATAACATGCTCCACAGCGCCACCAAGTGAATTTAGTATACCTGACTTTTAGTTTACGTGCTTGGGATTTATCATGGATTCCCTGCATTTATGGCCAGCAAAGCAACATGTAGTTAAATTAGTTTACTGTTGTAATTTTTCGATTAAAAATTACAGCTCGAATGTTGAGATGATTGACATAGTGATACCATAGCAATAGACGGGACATCTGTTGTCAATTATGTATGTGACCCTGGACCACAAAACCAGTCTTAAGTGTCAATTTTTCAAAATTGAGATTTATACATCTTTCGTGATGTGGAGGAGAGCGCGTTAAGTGCATGGGACGGACATTAGCCGAGCCAAGCGACAGAAAAATGGAGATGGCGGATAAAAAACAAAAGAGGAAAACGTCTGCGGAACGATAAGGCAAGAAGTAGGACCCGTGTAAA
>NW_015538015.1:117705-122449 GCF_001515605.1 Sinocyclocheilus anshuiensis
GACCGTTGAAAACCATTTGAAATTTGTGTCAGCACGTCATAAATAGAACCCGGCAGCAGTTTTCTGACGGGGATTTGTTGCGCCGTGCCGCTCACGTCCGTAGACACGGTGTAACATTGGTTTTGCTTTGTTTCACAGAACTAATCGTTGCCTAGGTTGCAATATGTGTATATGTGGGGCGGAGCTATCAAAATAGGGGCCAAGACCCTTTTGGGGTAGGGGCGTGTTTGTTTTGGTGATTTCAAATATCAACATTGGCTACCAGAAATCACTTACTCTGCCTTTAAGATTTTGTGGTCCAGGGTCACATATGATTACTTGATGAGGTTGCATTTATTTACATTAGTTAACTAATTAGTTAACATGAACAATGAAAAACACTTATAAAGCATTTATTAATCTTAATATTAATTTCATCATTTATTTATACATTATTAGACCTTAGTTAACATAACAATGTTGTTAAAGTTTTTTATTAATGTTAAAAAAGTTAATACTTTAACAATGAGCAACACACTTGTTAATGGTAATTAATGCATTAACGAATGGAAGCTTTATTGTAAAATGTTACTGATGTAGTTAAAGAAAGTTAAATAGTTCCCAATTGATGATTGGCATACATTGGTGAAATTGGTATCGGAACCGTTAAATTTTACCCTTATTGGTGCTGTTTACTGAAACTTTCGTATTAATACATAACTAGCGGGTAGTTTGTGATTCAAGGTTCTTTTACAGCTGTAATAAACTCTTGAGCTAATTCACCCCTCTGTGTCTTGCTTGTAGGCTAATAGCTGTGGAATTGTGGAGAGCATTATGAATTGGGTGAGCTTTAAAGCCCAGGCTCAGCTCAATAAGAAATGCTCTGCTGTAAAACACACCAAGATTAAAGGAGTACCCAAGCTGGATGACGCCAACGATGCAGGTAACAAGGTTTGTTGTGCTGTTAAAGTGTTAGGACGCTTTCAGCCTGGATGTTCATTTCAGGATGGCTGGTTTGTTTCAGGTGGGAAGAACTCCAATAGCTGCACTCTGATCCTGACAGAAGGAGACTCGGCCAAAACTCTGGCCGTGTCAGGTCTGGGTGTGGTGGGACGTGATCGCTATGGTGTCTTCCCTCTGCGTGGTAAAATCCTCAACGTGAGAGAGGCGTCACACAAACAGGTCAATAAATTCAAAAACATTTTACTGACCGCTTCATGTAGTTCATCAATTACAAACCCCACAAATGCTTATTTATTTATTTTTGCAGATCATGGAGAATGCTGAGATCAACAACATCATAAAGATCCTGGGTCTGCAGTACAAGAAGAACTACAGTGACCCTGAGTCCCTCAAGAGCCTACGCTACGGCAAGCTCATGATCATGACAGATCAGGTCAGACTGCACACTGTGTGCCTGTTACAGAATATAGGGTAGGTGTAGATTGTGTGTATAATGTTGAGTGATTTCTGCAGGATCAAGACGGATCTCACATTAAAGGTCTTCTCATTAACTTCATCCATCATAACTGGCCGTCACTGCTGCGTCACAACTTCCTAGAAGAGTTCATTACCCCTATCATCAAGGTAGATGCCAGCTGCTCTTGTCATCAGCAATAAATATAAACGCTTGTTGTGGAATCTTCTCATTGACTGCCAATGTCGTCGCTCTCTAGGCATCCAATAAGAAGCAGGAGCTTTCTTTCTACAGTATCCCAGAGTTCAATGAGTGGAAGGAGAAACAAAGTAGCATCAAATCCTGGAAGATCAAATACTACAAAGGTTTGTCTCAAACACCTGTGGTAGTACACTGGCAAACGTAAGCAATGTTTTTACTTTGTCCTTGCCTGTGTGCTAGTGATGTAGAAAGTGAAGGGATCACAGACTAGGTCAGGGGTAGGCAAGTTCGGTCCTAGAGAGCCGCAGTCCTGCAGAGTTCAGCTCCAACCCTGAAAACAAAACTCACCTGCCTATAGCCTTAGTAATCCTGAAGACATTGATTAGCTTGTTCAGGTGTGTTTGATTAGGGTTGGAGCTGAACTCTGCAGGACTGCGGCTCTCTAGGACCGAACTTGCCTACCCCTGGACTAGGTCAATGGCACACTGGGTGTTTACAATAACATTTGAACATCTTTCTAAAACTTGCATGTATACATAGTCATTTGTAAACATCTCACATGTAGTTTTCTTTCTACCTCGCTAAAGGTTTGGGTACCAGCACATCTAAGGAGGCCAAAGAGTATTTTTCAGATATGATAAGACATCGAATCCCTTTTAAGTACTCTGGGCCGGCTGATGATGAGGCTATCACCCTGGTAACCATTTCTCAATAATAGTACATTGCTCACTTTTTTTGTCTTTGTAAATTTTAATCAATCATTAATCTGAATTTGCAGTTTACACAGTTGAGCCGCATTGTAAGTTGTAAAAGTTTCCTAAAGATGATGTCTATCTGCAGGCCTTTAGTAAGAAGATGGTAGATGAGAGGAAGGAATGGCTGACCAGCTTCATGATCAACAGACGTCAGCGCAGAGAACACAACCTGCCTGAGGTGCCATAACCCTAAACTTTGTGGGCAGTAATAATTTGAACCTGCTTCAGCCTCTGGGTCAATTCGGCACACGTCTGCATGGAGGCAAAGACTCTGCCAGCCCCAGATACATCTTTACCATGCTCAGGTACACAGACACGCACAGCTAATGGTTATGGATAACAAATACAAGGTGCGTAACTAGTTGAGTAAAAGCAAAATCGTTTTTGATTTATTCTCAGTTCACTTGCTCGTCTGCTGTTCCCCGCTGTGGATGATAACCTGTTGAAGTATAACTACGATGATAATTTGCGAGTGGAGCCAGAGTGGTACATGCCCATCATCCCTCTGGTGCTGGCTAATGGAAGTGAGGGCATCGGCACAGGATGGGCCAGCCGCATCCCCAACTATGACATGCGAGAGATCATCAACAATATTCACCGCATGCTCAGTGGAGAAGAGCCACTTCCCATGGTAAAAATAAATGTTTAAATTTAATTACCATAAATGCATCGTTCTTTTCATAATCCATATTGTTCTGAACCAGAATTGGTTGACCTTATACTCCTTTTGCCCATTTATGTCTAGCTGCCCAACTTTAAGGGATTCAAAGGCACCATTGACGAACTGGCGAAGAATCAGTATGTGAATATCGGAGAGGTGGCCATCATTGACTCTACCACTATTGAGATCACGGAGTTGCCAATCAAAACCTGGACACAGGTGTGTGAAGTCTGTTTTTATACTTGTTTTAGGAAGTTTCTTTTGGCAATGTCTGCTAGGTTTTAAAATTTTTAGACCAGTATATCCTGATGTTTCCTTCACTGCAAATTCATGTCTCATGCTGTATATAAAACAAGCTAGCAGTTTTTGACCTGAAATGTAAAGCTGGGGAATACATGATATTGAGTAGAAAATTATCAGGGTGTCCGCGGGGTCTTAAAAAGTATTAAAAGTTGATAAATCAATTTAGAGACAATTAAGGCCCTTAAAAAGTCTTAAATGCCATTTTCCAAGGTATTACATTTTGTATCATCTTTTCATTATGTATATTTGTCGAATAGTGGGGTTCTGTGTATTTTATTTATGGAATCCCGCAAGATTTGACGTCATCTGTTACGGCGCTCACTGACTGACTGCGCCGCTGTGTGATAGCGCTGGGCTTGTTGATCCCGCTCTCGCTGAATTTCTGACCATTACAGCACGCTCCCATCTGCTCCCGCAAACATTATAATATTGTATATATTTTCACGCATCAAGGCGCCACTATCAATATGTGGGGTATTTAAATCCCCTTTGAATGAGCGCTCACAGTCGTAGTTCACTTTTACTTTTGCGCACTGTGTAAAGGGAGCACATCCTACGATAAAAGATATTTGTCAATGAGCTCGGGATCCATTGAGGAGCAAATCCTCCAACATCTTGTCAGTTATCTCTCCTTACTTTTGACCCGTGATTAGTCAAATCTGACTTCTGCAGCTCGTATTGGATGCAGGGTTGTTGTTGTTTTTTTTCCACGATATTGGGCTGCTTTTAAACTGTTGCCATGGGTTGATTTTCCCCAGTGGGTTAAAGGTTTGAAATATTTCATAAATTACATTTGGTTGAAATGCTTGTACTGAAACATTCTGCATTCTACCTCAAGGCTCGAAATTGCGACCATTTTGGTCGCATATGCTCCCGAAATTTAATCTGTGCGACCTCAAAATATATTTGGGAGCATTTGTGCAAGTGCATATAATTGTTGTCGTGCGACCTGTTTTCATATCTAAAAACGATCAGAGTATGTGCCTTCTGAGTGCTGATACGGTGACCGATACGGTCTGCCATTCTATCAAACGTTACATAACCAATTAAACTTCAGCTTTACATTGTTAACTTTAATGCAGATTTTAGATTGGTTAATATTAGCTGTCAATCACTCAGTCACTGCTTTCCGCTGTCAGGTGACAGGGAGCTAACTACCGCGGGGAATGTAAAGGGCTGAAGAAGAGATAAAATGAAAAGAGCACCGACAGATTTCTTTTGTAAACCACCTAAAGTTACAAATAATGGTGCTGGTGATAGCGATCATGTGGTGAATGTTGATCCACCAGCCGAAAAGAAGAGAGAATGGAGAGAATGGTTGAAAGACTTTTAGCGCTTTTCCACTGCATGGTACGGCACGGTACGGCTCGGTACGGTTCACTTTTGGGGGGTTTTCCACTGGGTACAGTACCTGGTACTTTTTTTAGT
>NW_015538015.1:122666-147858 GCF_001515605.1 Sinocyclocheilus anshuiensis
GTAGAGGCGGCGCAACTATAACGACATGTGAATAATCCCGCCCACTCTAAAGCGGTACTGAACTGCAGTGGAAACGCAAACCGTGCCGTACTGAGCCGTACCGAGCCGTACCACGCAGTGGAAAAGCGCCATTTGAGTTGCTTCGCTATGAAAATGCACTGTGCTATATGTGCTCGTTCGGCACTGAATCTACACATTTCGTAATTGTTGTTTTACGATGTGCGGTTTGACATTGAGTATATTGCAAAATCCAAACAAAACACCTACAGAGAGTGCACGCATACATGACGTGAAGTCTATTAGGTTAGAGATTTTATACAACTGTTCAATAAACAATAAGTTAATATTAAGAGACTTGCGGTTTAGACACCATATTGCCTGTTTTTGCGTCTCTGAGCAACATGACGGTGTCTCGTTCCTGAATGAATCAACCGTTTTAAGTGATTCGGTTCAATCGCAATGACTTGCTTATTAGCAGTGACTTACTGCCACCTACTGGCGGTACTTTAATTTCACATTTAAAGTTTCAAATATTTCAATTATCAGTGTTCAACATTTTATGTTAACAATATTAAAACATTTATGCATGTGTAACTGCAGGTTAAATGCATTCATGTCCTGCATTAATCAGTGTAAATGCATCTAAATGCCACTTCAGATGCAGCTTCTGTTTCCTCTGCATTGCAAAGATAAATTTTGTTGATACTTTCATTTGCTTGATAACAGCCCAAATGTCTTATTATAATTGAGTGATTAAATATAAGAATTTGACTCAAATGATAATGCACACTTTTAGAAAAAAAGACTTTAAGGTAAAAATGACCATAAAAGGCAAAAATCTATTTGAACTTATTGAAAAAGATTAATTTCTGTCACTGCTTTGAACTGACCACCACACAGAATATGAAGAATATCAAACACTTTAGGAGTCAGCTGTCCACTGTAGTCCTTAAGATATCAGCACAGTAACACTCAGTCAAATTATCGTTATCGATAAAATCCCAGAAAATATAGAGATATAATTTTTTTGTCAATATCGCACACCCCTAACCTGTTCCGTGCAATTGGCAGAGCTGAATGTAAAGTCTAACACCGCATACACCATCCTAACCCTCGCCAAAGAAGAGCTCTCTCTTTGTGTTTAACCAAACTCAGGTTAACTTTAGGTTGTTTACAAAAGAAATCTGTCTGTTCTTTTCATTTACTCTCTTCTTCAGCCCATTCTTCTTCTCGCCGTAGTAAGCGGAAAGCAGTGACTGAGTGATTGACAGCTAATATAAACCAATCTTAAATCTGCATTAAAGTAAATAATGTAAGGATAAAATCTGTTAAAGGGGTGGTTGATTGCGATTTCACTTTTTTAACGTTAGTTAGTGTGTAATGTTGCTGTTTGAGCATAAACAATATCTGCAAAGTTACGAAGCTGAAAGTTCAATGCAAACGGAGATATCGTCTTAAAATTCTGGCAGTTTAATGCCTACAAAAACGGCTGGTAGGGACTACAACAAGTTACTTCCTGGGTTCGTGACGTAACAAACCCAGATAAACCCCGCCCTCGGGAAAAGGCAGCAAAGGGGGCGAGGCCATGCTGCGCTGCTTTTGAGAAGAGGAAGAGAAAACTAGATGTGTACGTAAAAATCTATTCATATATGAATCGCGATTCTGTCTTTTAATGATTCTAATGGATTCACAAGTTTCAAAATCAATGCTCTAAAGCAGCGGTTCTTAATTCTGTTCCTCGCGTCCCCCTGCTCTGCATCTCCTCTGCATCTCTCTCTCTCTCTCTCTCTCTCTCTCTCTCTCTCTCTCTCTCTCTCTCTCTCTCTCTCTCTCTCTCTCTCTCTCTCTCTCTCTCTCTCTCTCTCTCTCTCTCTCTCTCTCTCTCTCTCTCTCTCTCTCTCTCTCTCTCTCTCTCTCTCTCTCTCTCTCTCTCTCTCTCTCTCTCTCTCTCTCTCTCTCTCTCTCTTTGTAAAAATGCAGAAAGTTTTCTGTGAGGGTTAGGGGTGGGTTTAGGTTAAAAAGTGTATAACTATCTGTATATAAAAACAATAGAAGTCTATGTAATGTCCCCATTTAGATAGCTAAGTAAACGTGTGTGTTTGTGTGTGTGTGTAAAATAGTATATCAGTCTGGCGAGTAAACAAAAAAATTTGCTAGCCAATGGCGATTATATTGCCAAGGTGTGCGTAGAGGGTTGTATTTTAGAGATGGAAATTACTTTTTTATATTTAGACATGGTAATTGCGCTACTTTGGGCTGTTTTTTTTTTTTTTTTTACTGGCATGGGCTTGGGATGCACAATTAAAATGATGTAATAGTTGTGATCATTATTTCACCTTCCATGATCATTCAGACATGATCAGGTTGCAGTACTGACAAATCTGCATCAAAAGCACTCTGTAATCACAGGTAAACTGTCTGATCAGTCAGATGTTTGTCATGAGAAGTGTTCCACAAAACCGCTATGGTTTGAGTTGATGTGACAAATACATCTTTTGAATATACTGTGTGAGCTCATTGCCCCGTTAGCTCGGAGAGCTTTATTTTCCCTCCTCAAGTTTTGTCAGTTGTTTTGTTTATTGGTCTAATTCTTGTTTCTTGGGTTGCATTGGTTAGTCACTCAATTAATTCTCTTGTGCTTCGTTCCCCCCTTCTGAATTATGTTTGATAAGGAGTTATCACAAAGTAAGACTGTTTAGTTGTGCTATCTTACAAACAGTATATAGTAAATGTAAGTTAAAGTGTCACAGATGTAACCGGTTAAAACTTGGAGTGGCGATGAGGTCTTAAAATGTATGGAAAGTCTTAAAAAAGTTCTTAAATGGTATTAAATTTAACTCCATGATTCCTGTATATACCCTGATTATGCTAGTCAGCAGTTAGAATTGACAAACATTTTCTTTGGAATAAATGATGAATAACACAATATCTCTCAGACCTATAAGGAGAATGTGTTGGAGGCGATGCTGAACGGCACAGAGAAGGTTCCTCCTTTGATCACAGACTATAAGGAGTATCATACAGACACCACAGTACGTTTTGTCATTAAGATGACAGAGGAGCGCCTGAGAGAGGCTGAGGCAGCTGGACTACACAAAGTCTTCAAACTACAGAATCTGCTCACTTGTCACTCCATGGTGAACAACACACCACACATTTTATATCATGTATAGCATGTATATTTTAAAAAATGCATTTGTTTTTTGCCCAATCCTGAAATCATTTGTCTTCTGTTGTCTAAATCATTCTCATGCAGGTGTTGTTTGATCATGTGGGCAGTCTGAAAAAGTACGAGTCTGTTCAGGACATCTTGAAGGATTTCTTTGAGCTCAGAATGAAGTATTACATCCTCAGGAAAGACTGGCTGCTAGGTATGCTGGGAGCTGAAAGTGCCAAACTTTCCAACCAGGCCCGATTTATTCTGGAAAAGATCCAAGGCACACTGGTCATTGGTAAGACATGCTTTGTTTTCCCTCTTTGTCTTTTCACACCACATGCAGAAGCAGCACATATTAACAGGAATGAGCATTCACGCTACACAAGACTGGTGCTGTGTAGTACCAAAGTTATGAATGTGGCAGTAGTGTTAATTTTGTCAGCTATTTTTAATTTAGTCTTAGTCCTGTGTAGAATATAATAGAGCCCGACTGATATATCGTTTTGCTGATATTATCGGCCGATATGAGCCTGTCGCCGATATATCGGTATCGGCGAATATGCCGCCGATATTAACATTTTTTTTACAGAACATATAATGCAGATAAAATGCTTGAAATGGTGTAATTACTTAGTTTGTCCATTGTTTGCTACTGGCGACCTGGATGAAACGTTTTAAAGCTTAAGTCTATGGAAAACCATTGAAACTTTGAACGGCCATATCTCCATAACCGCGCGGCGAATCCGTACCAAATTCCGGGGATCCCTTCAGCTCGAGGAACCCTCTCGAATGGAATCGAGTTTACGTCTAGAGGCCCTCTTTCGAATGAGACCACCCCCGCGTGGATAGCCCCCGGGGTTCGGGAGTTACGGGTGGTTAAATTCGCCTAGCGATCCCGGGGGGCTACCGACGCGAGGAGGGTGGCGTTCGAGAGGACTCCTCGAGCTGAAGGGATCCCCCGAATTTGGTGGAGATCCAAAAAAAACATATCGGTCGGGCTCTAGAATATAACATTTAGTTTTTATCATATTTAGTCAACTTGTCCTGTTTTAGTCAACTAAATGTCTGAGAGTTTTAGTCAGTAGAAACATTTTCGTCTTACTGTATAATATGATATAAATACATATATAATTTTGCTCAATTTTAATTGCAATAATTGTTGTCATTTGGGAAATTTATTTTTAAATTTCATCAGAAGTTGCTCTTTCACCAATAAGCACAGATCAATAGAATATCGACTCGTATGCATGGTTTATTTTACCTCATCTAACGTCAGTGTACAGATTTATAACAGGATATCAATTAGAGGCTAAATAAGCACCAAAGACTTCAGATCGCCCTGTCTACTTTATGAAAACTGGTATAACAAAAACCTATTCTCAAATATTATAACAGAGAAATTCCTAATAGTAATAACAATAATTCCAAATTGCAATAATGTTTCTCTTTTAAAACAACGGCAAAAAGACTTATTGCTGCACAGAGTAAGTAACGTTAAAATTCGCAGCTACTATCGCAAACAATACAGTCGCGATCAATGACCGAACACAGACTGGTTGAATGACACTTTCATTTAAGGAGAATACCTCAAATGGATATCGCTGAACTCCAGCTTACTTGTACAGTACTGTATGTCGGTGTTTTCAGATCACTGCGCTTCCGCAGAGAGAGGGCGTGTGAATGGTTGCCAGATTGCATAAAGCAAAAAGCCAGGCAGAGTACATATCTGTTTAACAGAAAAGCTCTGATTGGGGGATTTGAGGTCTTGATATCTGGCAAACATGAACGCTCGCATAATAGTCTTGTACAGCAGCCTGAAATGTTTTGATACAATTTTTGTTCTTTTAACTCAGGGTGTCCGCGGGTCCTTAAATAGTCTTAAAATGTCTTAAATTCAGATTCGATGGGTCTTAAATATTTTTGGTCACATTACCGCTAAAATATCTTAAGTCTGATGGACCTAATGACTGTTTACAATCATTGGACAGACCGAAGATTTTTTTTTCTCCCCCGCGGTAATAGTTACTGCATCATCAGAGAGAATCGCAGTAGCAGAATACAGGTCGAACTACCTTCTTAATGTTGTCAATAATAATAAAAATAATATAGGTCGGGCTACAGCTGATCAGCCTTCTAGCTAGTTTAATTTTTTAATTTTATTTTTTTACTTGCCTGACCGGACAAAAAGCCTGATTAAAACATAAGTGACAAAAATAAATAAAAAAATAGCCAGCGACGCATCGAAATGCGAGAGTGATTCTTCTAATTTTATTAGCCTACATTCAATGTAAACAGCGATTGATAATGGATGGTGTATTCTGGTATCAAGGTCGCGCTGTTGAGGCTCACTTTGTCTCTTTGTGAGACTTCAGAACAAACAAGCATAAGAGCACACATAAAGAAACTCAGAAGAAACACACAGAGGTAAAAAATCTAAATGTTTAGTTTATTCATAACATGATATAGTTAAGTAACATACCATGACAAGTGAGCCATTTTGATGAATATTCTCATGACGCAAAAAAACATTCAAAACACCTACGGAGTGCACGCACGCATTACGTGAAGTCTAGTGCACATGCGCATTTACAGTGCGCTCTTTTACTGCATGATTCAGTCTATTAAAATACATTCAGAATGATCACAAATTCAAGACATGGGGGCAGAAAATGAATGTATTTATAGCACTTCATATAGTTAATCAATTTCACATGAAGAGTCAGTTTTTTTTTTTTTTCTCCAAAAATTACCATGATTACAAATGTGATACTGATTTTTTTTTTTTTTTTTTAAAAACAAAAAAAAGTTACTGACCCAAAATAACATAATTGTATGTGTGTGTGTATATATATATATATATATATATATATATATATATATTTTTTTTTAAAAATAGGCCTTTGTAAAGTTAAATAAAAATATGCAGATTTAAGTATGTAAAAGCTGATAGAACACTGATGAAAATATTGCTTCAGAATAAATTTTGCACCACCAAAAATCTTGGTGATGCGGTGCTTTTGTGGAGTTATTTTGCATGGAATATTGTCTTTTGATATGAAAAGTTCACTTTATATCTTGGTAATAAATACAATTTATTACAGTGATATTTAGTTTTCTTTTTATGTTAAACACATTAAATATTACATATATGTATGTAATATAATGTGCATTTCCATTACAGGTTTAGGTCTTAAATTTCATATAAGGTGGTAATTAAAAAGTTCTTAGTCTTAAATTTAACTTGTTCATGTCTGTAGAAACCCTGTAACTACATTTTAGTCTCGTCTTTTTTTGTCAACAATATTGCATGTTCATTTAGTCTCCATTATCGTTTAATGACCTTATCTCGTTTTCGTCAGGGGAAAAAACCTTGTCGACGATCATTGTTTTCATTAACGAAATTAACACTATGCGGCAGTTAGTAATGTTTTGGCATGGAGTCTATTTTTGCCTTGTGCCATACACTGAACTCAACACATTAAAAGTGCACTTGAAACCTATTTATTTGCTATCAACACATTTTGCTTCCTGAAAGTGTACATTACTAGAAAATGGACTGAACTACTAAATGATTTAATGACTATCATGTTTGTAATAGCCTTCATGGCCCACACCCAATAACTATTTTATGGGTGTTATTGGGGAATTTTGGCCAATACAGATAAACTGTTAAAAACAATGACAACCTTGTAATGTACATGGGGGATAAAGTCTTTGCGTTGATTTGTACCTGGACTTTAAAGTGGACTCTTTTTAGATCACATTACAATTAATCTGGTGTTTTTAGGAAGCCAAAATATTTGAATGTGATAAAAATGAATCATAATAAAGGAAAAACTTTATAGCTTTTGTTGTTGTGATCCCTAAGACTGCACTGTAATATAAATGTAAAAAAAAAAAATCTTAAGTGTATAATTTTGTATTACAGTAATATCATTACAATACTGTCTTAATTCGTGTTTTTTTTTTTTTTGAAAACTGGAGGAAGACCTATTTTGTGACAACAGGTTTACAAACATTTCTCGTTACCAATCTAGTGAAATGCTGTAAAAATCTGTCCACTGAAATGTTGGCAATTATGCTAGTGTGAAACTGCTAAGCTGGTGCACATTGAGATGAGTTTCCTGCGGTCACTTCACTGTGAAAAAAACTGCTCTGAGACTTGGAAAACATTGGATCACAAGCTGCTTGCATGCCACCCTTTGCTTTGAACCAAGCAGTGCAACAGTATATTTAATGCAGGGCTTAAAGTTCTCCGGCACCGTGCCGGATCTCCGGTGTGCGGCGTTTGGCTGCGGGGGAAAAAAAGATAGTTGTCCTACATTTAAAAACTCCTACATTTAAAAACACTTGTTGATATCACCAGGGCTTAAAGTTCTCCGGCACCGTGCCGGATCTCCGGTGTGTAGCGTTTGGCTGCGGGAAAAAAAGATAGTCGTCCTACATTTTAAAAACACTTGTTGATATCACGTTCGAGTTCATGAGTTCACCTACCAATGTATGAGAGGAACACAGCTTTCACTCTCAACCAAACTAACGGTGAGTTTGGGTAGCTTAACATTCATCTGGGAAAACATACTTGATTTGTAATGTAAATCATTTAAACCTATGCCAACACAGGAGAATCCATTAACATTTCTAAATATGCGATTTATTGTACATCACGATTTATAAATAAAAGTTTCTGACTTTGCATGTAGCCAAATATTAAAATTAAATGCATTTAAACTTTGAATCACATGAAACCTCACCAGGCCGTTGGCGCCCTTTGTACGCTGGCGTATTTGTTATAAATATAGGCATATTACATTATGTATTTAACAGTGTTGTTCAATAAAACCATGTACTTGGTTCCATAGTATCCTTTCAAATGTTAAAGTTGCCACAGTCATTGCATTCTTTGCATGTGATGCACTTTATTTGTACCATTTTGTTTTATTGGTTTATTTATTAGAATTTGAAAGATAATAACATTGATTGATAAGTGAGATCTGATTTTAGTCCTTGAAAACCCAAAAAGTAGTGCAAGTCCTTGAAAGTCCTGGAATTTTATTTTGCAGTATCTGTACGAACCCTGTTTAAGTTACCAGTTCTTGGACCATTTTAATGTTTTTGTTGTTATTTAAACTGAACTGTAGTTTTCTGTAGTAAACTGTTTTTGCATATTTCCTATTTTATATTCATTTCCTAGTATTTAATTTACCATTATTTCTTTTGAACAAAACAATTTCAGAAATTTCATGTTTTAAATTGTAGGTCATCTTGTACCCTGTCAAGGACAAAGCTAACCAGCAAAACTTGATATCAAAAGCATCCTAAATGTTGCATGTGTTTGCACCATTTTGTAATGAGTAAACTTTCTTGGTATTGCTGTTTCAAATATCCCTCCATAATCTGTAGTCTGAGCCTGTCCAGGGTTTATGGCAATGGCAGATACGTTACTAGTTAGTTTCAAGGAAAATCGTTTTCTTGTTTTGTTTGCCAAATAACCCTGTGTATGTGTCTGCACCCGCAAACCCCGGAAAAAAGTTCAGGCTCAGGATTTTATTTTTTTGCTTTAACCCCTGATTTAATGGCAACCTCTTACGATTTGATAATTTTAGTTTATTTGATGCTTTGTCAAAACTACAGTCCACTACAGTCTAGGTAATTAATGGGAAAAATTGTATATGGTACTATACATTGTGCATCCCTTGGTGTTATTAAAGTAAAAACAGATTCCAAGGTAACTATCTTTAGGTCTTTGATATGAAGCTTCTTATCTTTATTATTTTTAGAAAATAGACCTAAAAAGGACCTGATCCGCATGCTTCAGCAGATGGGCTATGACTCAGACCCTGTTAAGGCATGGAAAGATGCTCAGGAGAAGGTACACCCTACACATTTATTAAACTAAATGCTTTTGTTTTCTTTGACCTGTTACCTGCATTAGTATCATTTTCACTGTGTGTTTGGCAGGATGCAGAGGAGGATGCTGGGGAGGATGAAGAGGAGAAAGAAAAAGAGACGACATCTGGCCCTGATTATAACTATCTGCTCAGCATGCCCATGTGGTTCCTGACCAAAGAAAAGAAAGATGAACTGTGCAGACAGAGAGATGCTAAGGTGACTATAAGTCTGTGATGGATGGAAACACAGCTGGTGATTTTAGTATAGCGGTGGAGTTTACACAGGTTCTCATACTTTTGTTCTGCAGATAACGGAGTTGAACACGCTCAAGATGAAAGCGCCTGCTGATCTGTGGAAAGAGGATCTGGCAGCCTTTACTGAGGAGCTGGAGGTAAACAAGATGCAGATCATAATTTACTGTTTTTTGCATTTGGTGGAACCTTATATGATAAACATCTTTGTATGAAGAAATAATTTTAGTCATTTTAATGAAAATTGTGCCTGTTTAACATTTCATAGTGGTTAGTGATTTGTAGAGTCATCAATGGTTATCTGTGTATTTGTATATAGCGGGTGGAACAGAAGGAGATGGAGACACAGAATGCAGTGCCTGTGGTGAAAGGTAAAGTAGGCAAATCAAAGGTGGTGAAGGTAAAGAATGAGACCATGCCCACCCCACAGGGCCGCCGTGTCATCCCCCGCATCACCAGCACCATGAAGGTCCAGGCCGTTAAGAAGGAGGGAGCCAAACGAGGCAAAGCTGTGAAGGTATGTGTGTGCAGAATGAGATTTGCATGTGTGCATAAACGGCGCTTATGCAAATCTCTGAGTGGTCACTGTACTGCACTTCAAGTGGATTTTTTGTTGCCGTTGTTTATTAGATTATTAGGGGCCAATCACCAAAGGTGCTTAGGCACCTATTGTATCTGTTAGTTATTTTTCGTATTCTTATTCTTCCTTCATCCGCTCTGGAAGTCTATGGCAACCCATAGAACTGTTTGGGGGAAAGTTCTGAAATTTGGCACACAGAGGACAGTCTCAATATTAATCTTAGCAAATTTGGAGTCTCAAACTCTGTAGCGTCACCAATAGGCTCAAAAACTCATATTTCTGCTAATAGCTTTTGAACCATAAGGTCTAGAAGCAAAATTCGGTAACACTTCCTATGAAGCCCGTATTTATAATACATTATAAGGGTATTCTTAAGGCATTATAATGAATGCATAATGCATTATAAAAAAAACTTATAATGTTGTATCATCTCATGAATATTCATAAGAACAGTTTTAATGTATTATAATATTTACTTATTTGTGGTTATAGCTTTTAAGAGTATGATGATTTATAACACAATTTTTTTATAATGCATTATGCATTCATTATAATGCCTTAAGAATACCCTTATAATGTATTATAAATACGGGCTTCATAGAAAGTGTTACCCAAAATTATTTTTCCCTCTGATTCCTTGGCTCATGCAGAGTCAAATGCAGACCAAATTCTTTTTTTTCTTAGGGTCAAGATTTTTCGCAATTTTTAAAATTGTCTATCTACTTTTTCAAACTCGTTTTACACGCTTTGGCTCAGGTCATCTTCAGACAATGCTGGCAAACAGTTATCAAAAGCTTTTTGATATACCAAACGGTTTTTGTAAAGCGCATCAACAAATTTGATGAAATTCGGGCAAAAATGGACATGAGGCTATATCTTTTTCGGACCAAGCTTGGTACGTGTTATACCAAGCATGACCTGAGGGCATTGAGTAGTTTCGACACAGGGCCACTTACAGGTCAAAATTTGTGATCTCGTTAGATTCTGAGCCCCATACCGAATCAAACAATACCAAATTTTTCTATGTCAGCCATTTTGAGCGTGGACCATTTCGAATTTTGTAGTAAAATGCTGTATTTTTCAAACGCTTTAGTGTAAGTGTATTATGAATCTTATAGAACCGCTTGCGGGAAAGTTATGAAATGTGGCACACGGATAGAGGATAGTCTCATCATTAACCACAGCAAATTTGTAGTCTGTAACGCAAACTCTGTAGTCCCACCAACAGGCCAAGTTTGTACATGTTTCTGCTAATAACTTTTGAACCTTAAGGTCTAAAAAGCATTTTTTTCCCCTCTGATTCCTTTGCTCATACAGAGTCAAATGCATACTAAAATTTACAATTCTATGGGTCAGAACTTTTTGCAATTTTGAATTTTCCAAAAAAAAAACTACTTTCAAACTTGTCCTAGACAGTTTGTCCAATTTTCACCAAAATTGGCTCAGATCATCATCAGAGCATTCTGGCTTTTTGATGTACCAAACCATTTTTGTAAAGCGCATTAACGAATTTGATGAAGTTTGTCCAGAAATGGACATGAGGCTATATCACCGCAATGCTTTATAGGGCTGTCAAAAAAAATTAGAATTTCGAATATTTGTCGAATTTAAAATAAAAATCCACATTCGAATTCAAAAGCGTTGCATTCGAATTTTAGGTGTGCGTTAAGGAGGCAGCCTTATCAGTGGTGCACGAGATGCGATGAATTATAATTGGTTTATAAACATTATGCACTTTTTTCATAGATAGTCGTGTTATCTTATGCTTTGAATAAACGCGCATTAGTAATATTTTGCTCTATGCGCCCTCTTGTGGCCTTAGGAGAGAAGCCAAAAGCTTTTCTTCACCCTAATTGAAATTATGCATTTTAAATTTGAATATAATTTGAATTTTGATAATATTTAAGTAAAAAATTCGAATTCGGTTTTCCAGCCATTTTGACAGCCCTAATGCTTTAGCGGATTTCTGAACAAACTTGGTATGTGTTATAACAAGCATGAACTGAGGACACCTGACCAGTTTCGGCACAGTGCCACCTACTAGTCAAAAGATATATATATGTATGTATATGTATGTGTGTGTATATATATATATATATATATATATAAGATTGGTCTCGATAGATTTGGAACGGTATACTGAATTGAATGATACCTAATTTTCCTATGTCTGCCTTTTTAAGGCAGACATATGCCGCAGCATAAATGGCTGCCCACTGCTCCGGGTGTGTGTTCACGGTGTGTGTGTTCACTGCTGTGTGTGTGTACTTAGGATGGGATAAATGCAGAGCACTAATTCTTAGTTTGGGTAACCATACTTGGCCACATGTCACGTCACTTCACTTTTAGGCGTCAGCCATTTTGAGTTTTGTAGTAAAATTCTGTATCAACAAATGACTTTAACAGAGGTCTCCAACCATGTTCCTGGAGAGCTACCATACTGCAGAGTTCAGCTTCAACCAAACACACCTGAAGCAGCTAAACCCATTATAAACGAGGCATTCGTTGCATCCAGTGGGGACATAATTATGGATTATAATGACTTATACATCGCGCCAAAAAAATGTACTTACAGTCTTTGAGTCCGAACAGCTGGCATTGTAGTCTACTCTCCCAGGATCAGGAAACGGTCCTCCATAAACTCTGGAAGATCAAAAACAAAGTAGTTTCGCTTTCACAACAAAACACAGCGTCACACACGGCGGCCTAGAGTGAGCAGAGGCCGGGGGATAAAGTGAGGAATGGCCGGAGGGCTAGAGTGAGCAGAGGCGGCGGATTCGACAAAGGAGCGTCCGGCGGGCTTGCGGCAACCACATGTGACGACCCCGGGCTGGACTCCGCTTCGTCCACGGTGAAAGCCGATCTGGTGATCCACAGCGCAAAGTTGTAGTATTTCCTCAGCAACCAGCACGGATCAGCTCCAGGCATGACGAAACAGATATCGTTCTCTTTTGGAAGGCCAAACAAAGTTTCGCTTTCACAACGAATCACACAGTGCCTTCACGACATGGCAGCGGCAACAACAATACTACAGCGAGAATAAAAGTTACGCCTTCTTTCTTTGCGTGAACATTTGGGCGGTGTTATGCAAATCTTCCCAGATAGTGACGTAGGTATGTGGGGTGTGTTAGAACGAGCCGTTTTAGGTAGGCGTGGCTGACTTAACTTTTATAAAGAATATCTCTTTGGATTTGAGACTTTAGTCTTTGCAACTTTACAGATCTTCTTTATGCACCAAGTGCTTGTAACACTCCAAAGACAAAGGAAAAATTGAAACCGCATCATATGACCCCTTTAAACATTAATAGCCACAAAAATGTAGTTCAGGCAATGCGGACATACTTTGATTATCTTTACTCATTGTATGTATACTTATAACAAAGCGAAATATAAAACACAACCACATAATATAAAACGCACAAAAATACATAAAACATTAATATGTGGTTCAGGCAATATGTGCGCATATATATACATATATACTCTGATTATCTTCATTGTATGTATAAATGTATGACATAAAACACTACGCTGCCTCTTTTTGATAAATGTCAGCTTTAATGAACAATAATAGCCATTAAGCATAAATTAGTATGAAATATAAGAGGCTTATGTAATAGGAAATAAAGACAAAAGCAAACAATTCAGTCAAACGTATGCTACATCAGCGCTGTACGCTAAGATAAATATATAAAGTTATGAAACTAAACTTTGTGCTCAGTTAAAAAGATATGACCAGAAACAAATAATAGATTCATGAGACCAAAGATTGCCTGTTAGATTTACCCAAAACAAATTATATATTATGTTTAACCACTACAGAATCATCCAAGCTAGCGGCAAATGGCAGAAAGACTAGCCAAGGTAAGGCTGCTCTTGGCGGAAAACATGAGCACTGAGTGCCTGGTGATCGCCTGGAGCTCACATCTCCGAAATCGGTGAAGCAAATTTTCAAATAGGCGCTATCTTTATAAATAAACTGCAGATTTGAGTTTTAAACAACTACATTCTCGCCTAAAAAACAAAACAAAAAAAAGTACATTTCATGACAAGATAACAATAATATTTTGAAAATTATGCGGGTTTTCTCCTCCGCCATTAACACTTACTAGTTGGTGCGAAATGCATTGTGGGACACCTGCTGCCTCAAATTTGCACAAGTCACCTCTTGATGCATCCTCGATAAACGAGGCAGAGCAAGAACACATCCGGAGATTTGAACTGTACTTGGCTAGATGTGAACTTTGAATTGGAACAGTACTTGGGCAACGACTGATGACGGTTCACAAGTCACAAGAACACACATTGAGAAACGTCCTAGCTCTCCAGGAGTAGGGTTGGAGAACCCTAGTCTTTACTGAGTGATTAAAGACAGCACCTTAGTTCTTTATTTTATCTCTGTTGTACTTTGCCCCTTAATTGCTGCTTGCAGATTATTGTTTTAAAGCAGCAAATTCGGTAAGTTTTCATTGCCAGACATTTTATAAGTTTAGCTGATCCTGGGGGAATGGTTGTGTATTTTTAGAAAGACGCTGGTGTGGTGATGAAGATGGAGTTTGATGATGAAGCAGACGCAGCAGCTGATGGCTGTGAGATGGGACTGACTGCAAGACTCACTAAGAAGATCAAGAAAGAGCCAGCCAAAGACAAAAGTAAGACAGACATGTACTATATGAAAATGAAGGAAATTGGATGTCTATGGACTGCTGTTTTTTCTGTAGTTTAAATTATTAAAATTGTTATTAAAGGATTAGTTCACTTCCAGAATAAAAAAATTCCTGATAATTTACTCACCCCCGTGTCAAACCAGAGATGTTCCTGTCTTTCTGTCTTCAGCCGCAAAGAAATTAAGGTCTTTGAGGAAAACATTCCAGGATTTTTCTCCATATAATGGACTTCAATGGTGGCCAACGGGTTGAAGGTCTAAATTACACTTTCAATGCAGCTTCAAAGGGTTCTACACGATCCCAGCCGAGGAATAAGGGTCTTATCTAGCTAAACGATCTGTCATTTTCTAAAAAAATAAAAATAAACTAAAAATGTATATACTTTTTAATCACAAATGCACATCTTGCACTAGCTCAGCTTCACGCATTATGTAATCACATTGGAAAAGTCACGCATGGTTAGCTCTTCGTCTGTGTGCTTCGGTTCAAAAAGTTAGGGTAAGACGAAAAACTCAAAATCGTCTGACATTGTTATTAACTTTTTTTTTCTTTTTTTTTTTTGGTAAAGGGTATTTGATTTTCTTTGCGCTTTTGCTTTGTAATCACTGGGTCGGCACTTCAGACCTTAACAACGTGATCACGAAATGCGTGAAGTCGAGCTAGTGCAAGACGAATATTTGTGGTTAAAGTATGTAATTTCCTTTTTTTTTTCTTCTTCTTTTTTTTTTTTTAAGACAATGACTGATCGTTTCGCTAGATAAGATCCCTATTCCTCGGCTGGGATCCTGTAGAGCCCTTTATTCTGAAAGTGAACTAATCCTTTAATATAATTAATGAGGTTACAAAATTACAGAATTTTGCATGATTTTGAAGTTCCACCCCTAAACCTAATCCTCAGTAGGGCATAAGCTGATCATACAAATTCATATGATTTTTGCCACCATTTCATCAAAACGAAAACTGGTTATGAATTGCTATGAGACTGTTGGGAAGAACATGGTGCATATGTGTGTGCTACAGACTGAGTGCCATCACACAGTCGAAACAGAATTTCAAATGCTCCCATTCTACTTGACAGTGTAGTTCATAAATGGGGAATTTTTAATTTACTGAAGAATGTACTGTTAAGGTCTGTAAAATGCAATTTTGAAATCCGATGCATTTGTGCAATGTCATGAAATTCTGATCTTAAGGTTTCATCTTGTCTCTGTGTCAGGCTCAAAGTCAGGAAAACAGACCACCCTCTCCTTTAAACCGGTCCAGAAGAAGCAGTCCCGGCCTTCTGAGGAGGGAGAGTCTGAATCTGACATGGAGTTCATCCCTGAGGAAGTGGCTCCAAGAGAGAAGAGAGAGCGCAAAGGTTGAAATCTTCATGCATGTTTACTCTCCTTTTGTCCATGAGGTTTAGCTGAGTACAAAACTGTTTATGAAGCGATGGAACAAGGTGAACTGTAAAACTGATTAGCTGCCTTTTTCTATGACATATTATTGGGAGATATAGAGTGACAACTTAGGGTTGGGTAAAAAAAAAAATATTGATTTCTCGATTTTAATCGATTTTTATTTTTACAAAACTATATTGATTCTTAAATCCAATTAATCTATTAGTATTAGTCTAGCCTGTTTTCAGTTAATGAACAGAACATTGTAGTGTTCCTCCCATCCAATAAATCACAATAAGCTTTATTACTTTTGTTTTGGTATGAAACTAAGTCTCAGATTTCAAATTATGTCCATTTTATTACAATATCAGACCTGCCAACCTGTACGCATTTTGCGTAGAGGATACGCATTTTGACCTCAAAGTACGCTGGTACGGTTTCACTCTAAACTACGCAAAAAACCTGGTGACGCCTCTGTCCACGTGCAGTATTCAAAACAAGCAACAGAAAAAGATGAGTTCAACCAATCGGAGCGGTTTTTTAGGTTTTGCTTTTAAATTTCCGTGCGTTTTATTTCTCTCCAAGCTGGCTCTGTTTGTGTGTCCGTGAGTCTGCGCGCCGAGATGAGGAAACGCCTGCATCTGAAAAAGCAACGCACGCCGAGCATCTTCCCTTGTAATGACTAAACCTTTTGTCCAACAACAAAAAAGAACATTATAACATTCTTTTACTGCACAACATCAGACAAATATTTAAAATAATTTTCCTCTTGATCTGATGTGGCTTCTTATCACAGAATGACGCAGAAATAAATTCTACACTGGAATAACAGCGCTTAGCAGTGGATTATAAATTTAAACGTTACTTAATTATTAAAATACTCGAGGTGGTTTTAAGAACACAGATAAACATTGTGTTCTTTTTGAATGTCATCATTCAAAGCATTTCTGTCTTCTTTCATTCAGTTACAGCGATAGCTGGCTATTTTTGTCCATATTAGGGATTTCCTGTAGCGTCCTGAGTTCTATTTCTTCTATAATGTATATGTGGATTTTCTGCACGAGGGCGCCCTCAGGCGTCCAGTGTGAATGAAACATGCATTACATGTGTTCATAGCACTAAATAATGGCCAATCCATAAAAATAATACTTCTTTTTTTTTTTTTTTAAATAGCAAAAAAAGAACTAAACCAAAAACTGTGGTAAAAAAATAAAAAAACTGAGGTATTTATTGAACTGTGGGCTAACTGTATTGTTGCATCCCTACTTTTTACTCTAAAATACTGTATAACAGGAATATCACAAACTGAGTGAAGACCCTGATTATTAACCTATAAAAAATATTTAACATTAAATCTTGCAACAAAAAAAATCCGAGGTTGGCAGGTCTGCAATATTCAAACAATAAATGCCGTTTTGGTGCTGTTTAATGTGAAGTGACCGATCACTGTAGCGCCTCAGTTCAAGAGAAGCGGCACCGCAAAGCGCATGTGAACTGATCATCTCCTCCGCTTTAATACCAGTTACAGCACAAAATAAACATGAATGAACATCCAAAGGTATGTTAGAAGAAAGAGTACAACTTACTGAAATCCATATCCTTTCTCATGTAATCAGTCAATCAGTGTTTCAACAGCGGAAGGATAACAGCTTGTAAACAATGTGTCACGTGATGTCACATTTACCTCTGAGAAAAACATATTCAGTGACCATAAACTTGTTAGTCAGCTAGAAAAATTAACTCTAGAGAGGAGCATTTTGCTAAATATATGCACCATATAACATTAATTGTGATTTGTACTGTTCTTCAGTATTTTAGGGTTGAATAAATCCATCAAGTTTTTATGACAGTCACCATTTAAATGTTTATATTTAAAATAAAAAAAAATAAATAAAAAATGATTGGAGTAGAAATAAAATGTAATTGTAAAGTTAGTATTATAACTTTATTATTATAAAAACTTAATTGAGTGTAATTTAGGTGTTTGTATACAAATCAGTTAATTTTAACCTTCAAAATTATAGTAATGTAGCACCAACTGAAAGTAGAGAGATTTTTTTTTTTCTTTAAGAAAATGTGCCATGTACTGAACCTAATATATATGTCCAAAATAATATACATTGAATCACAAGCTTGTGAATCAAAATCGAATTGTGAAATTTGTGTCAATACCCAGCCCTAATAGTTATGCATTTTATGGAGGTCTGCTATACTGTTATAAAGATCTCACTGATTTAAGTTACAAGCTCTTACAATTTCATCTTAATTTTTGGCCATATAAATATTAGCAACTGCATCAAGTAGAGACTGTAAATCATGGTAATTAATTTGGTCAAAAGTGTGGGATCCCTGAAAGTAAATTGGAAAACATCAAACATGAATTTGAGAAAAAAACTAATACGTTTTGTGTGTCTTCGCAGCTGCGGCTGAAAAGAAGTACAGTCTGTCGAGCAGTGAAGATGAGTTTGTTGACTGGACAAAGAGCACAAAACAGAAGCGTGCTGTCGTTGAGGATGAGGAGTCCTTCAACCCAGAACCCAGCTCTGCACCTGATAGTGACATGGACTCCCCTCCTCCCCCACCTGTTGTGTAAGACTGACACCACTTCTACCTTTTAGCTTCACAGATCTTGCCTGTTCTTTATTATGACTATCTATATTATTATTCTAAAATTCTATCTATATTATTCTATAATATTATTTTCTTTGATTCTTTCAGAAAAAAAGCACCAGCAAACCAAAAGTAGAGAAACCCGAAGCCAGTAGCAAGTCCGGCTGTAAGTACCACACAACTCTCTGCCCATCACAGATTATTTCTTTAGTTTTGTCTGTAACACGATCACTTGGCAGCTAGTTTACTTGTTTACTGTGCTTGTTAAACTAGCTCATTCTGAGACCAGCCAAGAGTCTAAACCTGTCAAAAAATCAGCTGAAGGAGCCACCAAGAAACCTGCCGCAAAGAAGACAAGTGCTGCTTCAAAGAAGAAAGCACCAGGTATTTGAGTTACCTTTTCAGAGAATGGTGGAGTTTCATTGAAGTTACACTCTTAAAAGGTTCCAAAAGGGCAGCGATGCCATAGAACCATTTTTTTCTTGGTGTGAGGAAAATGTAAAAAATCTAAAGAACCTTTTTTTCAGTATAAAAATTGTGCAGTGGAAAGGTTTCATGGATGTTAAAGGTTCTTCATCGAGTTATAAATGCCAGTAAAAAAAACTTTATTTTTAAAGAGTGTACATTTTTGGTTTTAGTAAGGAATGGCTTGTACTTTATCATACTGAATATCAGTATAGCATTTTCTTATTAAATAATGATTTTATCTTTCTAGATGCAAAACAGCCCTCAATTCTTGATGTGCTCTCCAAGACAAGTCCTAAAAAACCCAAAGCCACCAAGAAGCCTACTGCTGTCAAACAGTCTTCTGACTCGGATGGCGCAGCCCCTACTGTAGTTCAGAAGAAACCAGTCAAGAAGAGGAAGACTGCTCTGTGCAGTGACCAATCAGACAGCTCAGACTCTGACAGTGGCAATCTGATGGCTCGCCTCAAGGGCAAAAGCACTGCTGGAAAGGTAGTTTGGCACTTTACTGTTGATCAAAATGAGTGTTTTAATGACATCAATATTTGCCTAGTCAATACCAAATCTTATTCTCAGTCACAGTGATAACAAATATGCTGATGTTTAACTCCTGTGTCAAACATTGAAATATCGATATACATACTTATAAATTAATACAGTTGCGTGCAGAATTCAATAAACTGCTGTACAAAAAATTGTTCAGTACAAGAAAAAAAAATCAGTAATGAATTACAGTGTTTCCAGTTCTAGAGATTGTTCATGTACTCGTATATGGAGGCGGCAGAGGATGAAAACACTGAGGTCACACGCTTCAGTATGTGCGTAGTAAACTAAACCGGGCATCTGCACCATTCATTCACACAAGAGACAGGCAGAACATGCAAGATTGCATGTTCACAAAATATTTAAATAGTATTTAGTGGCTTAATATTCACAAACACTAGTCCATATCGCGTTTTGATTTGTGTACTGACCTACTTTTGATTTATTCATCCAAAATTTGGCAAATTGCGTTACATTCCACGTTACACAGTAAATTCCATTTTTATGACTGGATTCCGTGATTCCGTCCATGTTTCATAGGGCCCTAGTTTAATTCTGATTTCATTTTACGTTTCAGAGAGCAAAGAGCTGGGATGATGATGACAGCTTTCAGCTGGAAGAGAAGGTAGTGACATCTGCAGCTCCCAGGAGCCGAGCTGCACGTACCACCAAACCTGTGACCTACGCTCTTGATTCAGATTCTGATGACTATTAAATGTCCTGAAGTAGCCTGTATGTATGATACTCGAAGGTCAGAGTTGGAAAAAATATATAAACCTTAAAGGGGTCATATGATGCGATTTCAATTTTTCCTTTGTCGTCACATGTGGTTGCCGCAAGCCTGCCGGCCACTCCTTCGTCAAATCCGCCGGCCGCTGCTCACTCAAGCCCGCCGTGTGTGACGCTGTGTGTTTCATTGTGAAAGCGAAACTACTTTGTTTGGTCTTGCGCGATGCAATGCGTAAAAAGACATTATATGTCATTTTAATCCGTAAATATGTCCCCACTGGATGCAACAAATGCCTCATTTATAATGGGTTTTAATGTTTTTGTCTCATCGCTCCGGCCGGGACATGGCATCACAGTATTTGGCCAATCACAACACACTGGATAGCTGGCCAATCAGAGCACACCTCGCTTTTCAGACCGATGAGCTTTGTAAAAATCGACCGCGTTTCAGAAAGGCGGGGCATAGAGGAGAAACAGTAATGTACTGTATGTGGAAAATAATGTGTTTTTTGAACCTTAAACTGCATAAACACATTTCATTACACCAAATACACAAAATAATGTTATTTTTAGCAACATCGTATGACCCCTTTAAAGAAAAGTTTATGCTTGCAGAAAGCCTGTTTTATGTTGGCTATCTTTTAAAGCAATCAATGACAAACTAGCCTCACATGAATGACCTGATTTCTTCGTTTGTTTCTTTTTAAAACGTTACAACATTATTGCACATTACCCTTGTTCATTGTTGCTTTTTATACATGTTGTATTGTCTTGTAAATATTTTATATGTGCTTTTGTTCAGAGCTTGTAATAAATTTTGAATGAGATTTGTTTGACTGGTTTTATGAATACGTTTCTAATCAATTCCACAAATGAATGAAAAGCGTGTACTGTGGCATCCACAGTATTGATTACAATATCTGAATGTTCTCATTCTGATCCCCACTTTGAACTCAAGTCTCTTAATACCAAGGTGGGTTTATGCACATAAGCAAGAAACTGAATTTATATAAATTTAGATTTGACATCTGCACTGGCAACAGATGTAAGGAGCCATGTTTGAATTTGTACTGTTAAAAATGTGACATTATTAGACTTGCAGTCACAGTGATTGTTTTATGGCTTTTACTCCATGTCCATTATATGATAGCTCCCTTTTTGCATCCAGATCTGTTAGGTGCTTTATTAGTTATTAATATACTAGTAAGTATTTGATGTACTGAAATAATTTTATGAAAAATTAAATGTCTAAATGACTACTTGTCCGAGGCTTGTCTAACTTTCTGCAAAAAGGAAACCATGTTGTAATCACTAGAAGTGCAAGTCAATATTTGAAAAGTTCAACCATCTCTCATGGCCATTACTAGATCTTAACTGCAAAATATGCAATGTTTATATTTAATAGATGAAATTTTAAAGTTGGAAGAATGGGTCAGCATAATATGTGTGTGTTCTGTGTATATTTATTATGTATATATAGATACACATACAGTATGTATTTTGAAAATATTTACATGTCTATATTTCTATAATTTAAATTATAAATAAAATTTATATATAAACATTTTTTTCAGAAATATATGCATGCATGTGTGTGTATTTATATATACATATACACAGTACACACATGTAAACAACTTATTTTGGATGTGATTAATAATTTGACAGCTCAATATATATATTTTAAATAAAGTATGTGCATTTACGTGTACTTGCATAAGAATGTACTGGGTAATATATGGGTAAAATCCATCTTGTATATGCAACTGACATGAAATTTGAATGCTGTTGATGTGTATTAAATGATCAGAACAATATAATTGCCATGATATTTGCTAAATGTCTTTAATTGATCAGTTATAAATCGTTCCTAACAAGTTAATAATGTTTTGTGCTGTTCTACAGTCAGATATTTTGGTATAAATGACCTAAATAACAGTTATTGACAGCTGTCCAAAGTAGTCGATTTTAGCTTGAAGTCTCTTTATAATATTTTGTCTGTGTGTGTATACAATGTATATATATATATATATATATATAATTCAATTTCAATTCACAAGCTTGTGATTTGTTTAAAATCTCGATTAGATTAAATTGTTTAATTTGGACATATATAGCCTATATATTGGATATACTATATAGTAACACTTTAGAACACACTATTAAGAGCTTTTATTATTAATTCACTATTAAGAGCTTTCCCTCAATAAACTTCTAATTTGCTGCTTAAGTAAGGTAGTTGTTTGTAGTAGTTATGTTTAGGTATTGGGTAGGGTTAAAGGATGTAGAATATGGTCATGCAGAATAATGCATTAATATGTGCTTTATAAGTAGGCTACTAATAAACAGCCAATATGCTAGTAATATGCATGCTAATAAGAAACTACTTAATAGTGAATAGTGTTCCCTAATTTAAAGTGTTACCAAACTGTGTAATAAGCAGGACATTATCATTACATAATTTTCTCGTGGATCTCAACATGTTTATTTGCAACAACTCATTGCAGCCAGGAGATGGTAGAATTGTCTAATTTACTCGCAACACTGTTTCAACCTGTCTTTCTCCTATTTGTCTTTGCTCTTCTTCACTGATAGGGAGGCAATTGTGTAATATAAGCTTTGTTCATCAACTGTGTTCACTGTTCAGCAATGTGAATTTAATCCTAAAAGTCATAGGTGGATCAAAAAGGCACTCTTATTATTTGTCCAGAAATTTCTCAATTACAGTGTCTTTGATCATGTGAAAAAAGTAGGTTTTACATTTAATTGAAAAGGGTTAAAATAGATTGTTAATATCAAGATCATGTTCAAACTTATAGTAAAAAGTTAAATAGAAAGCAATCAGATATATAACTTTTAACCTTGGACTAAACCCTGATTCTCTTGATGATCTGGTGTGAAGTCAAGACAATTATCCCTCCTCTTTAAGAAAATGTCACTCAATTAGCAAACAACAATGATCCAATCAAAAATTCCCAATGGAGAAAATGAAGTCCCGTCCTACATTTTTTTCTCATCCATTTTACTTGGCTATGTGTCACAAAAGAAAAGAAAAGATGATCACAATTTCCGTTTCATGCCAACTTTAAGCCCCAGAAATCCTCCCCTCATAACACCACTGTTCTAAACCCCAGGTTAATGGAATCCTGGGTTATCTGGTGTTGTTTCACATTACTCATACTTTGCACTGGGTTAACAATTAATATTGGGTATTCATAATCTTTATTAATTATTATTTAAGTAGTTGCAGCCGTGACCGGGAGTAAACTGTTAACTGTCATAAGTAAACTGTTAACTGTCACTAAGCAACAGCATATGGAAGGCTTTCAATCATTTATTAAAGTTACAAAAAAACGTCATTCAAAAAAATCAAATGAAGATTGCTTTTGGCATTAAACTGTGATAAAACCTCATACCATAAAACAAAATGACCTAATCTGTTACCTAAATTAGCTATTTTCCAATAGTAGATGTTAAAGTACTAGTCACTAAGTAGCAGTTAAAGCAAAGTCCCTTTCAAGGAAAGTCTGTTCACCCAGCGGCCATATTTGCAATGCTTTCGGGCAGCTATTTCTGGCATGCAAGACCAAGTATCTACTTGAATGTGGAAATCCTAAAATCTCCAAAAATGCTTGCCATAGTCACAAATAACATTTCAAATCAGCAACAAAATCTGACATGAATGATCCCCTGATTTCGTTTGCTCAAATAGTGTTAAAAAGCTTTTATTTCAGGTTGGTCCAGCCAATGCACATGTGCAGTCCTAAGCCCACGTCTCAGAACACTGGCTGTCTACAGAAACCGGAGTTCCTAACAGATGCAGTGACGCAATGACTTTACCACCTCACGACTGGCTCTTTCATTTCGAAGGTGGGTGTCATAGCAATTAGCAATAGCAATTTGAGTGCACCATCTTGGTATATCTAAAGTCTTTGATTTGAGGCACACGCTGTTCAATTTCTGATCAGGTGCCTTGTCAACGCTTCTCGCTGTAACATTTTAAGGGACTGTTCACACAGAATGCAGCATGAATGAAAAATAAGAGGTTGCTTAATTTTTAAAAAAATATGCTAAAATTACTTTTTTCTAGTAGAGAACGCTTTTAGAAAGCTCTATCACGCAAGACGCTGCAAATTTACAAGATGCAAGCTCAATGGTTCATCTAGCAAATGTTTACATGGAAAAACACTGGCAGTGCAGTGGAATGCAAAAACACATTCTGTGTGAATGGTCCCCTAGACCGATGCACTCACACCTTCCATCTTTTATAGTCTCTCGCACATAACATTTAAAAAATGCGACACAGATCAACTTCTAAAAACTGCATATCCAAACCATGTGTTTTTAATACTCCATTGTTCTGAGTCTCGAGTTTTTCAACACAGAAACGCATTGTGTATGAACGGCCCCTTAGACTATTGCACTCACACCTTGCATATTTTGCAGAGTCTCCCACATAAAAATGCACCGCTCTAGTTCCACAAAAATGTGTCTAAACTTTGCATTTTTTCTATTTTATATGTCTCCCATTTTTAAATGCAAAAATGATTTCTGTGTGAATAGCCCCTAATACAACATTGTTTCCCTATGTTCACTTTTTTTTCACAGCAATGCAGGGTTATCCCTGCAAAAGAAGTGTAGTTGGATTTCATAACTCTGGGTCGAAAACAATGATAACCTCTCTTCCAAATTACAAGTGTGAAATGTTCCCCTACTCAGGGTTAAATGCAGGGTCTAGAATGATGATAAACCAGGTTTAAGCACAGTGTAAAAAGCCCTGTAGTCGTCTTGTTTCATACGTTGTTCATCGCTGATCGGCCAGTTTAGTAGGACTAGTAGCAGCAATAACACTGTTTAATGTTGGTTTATAGATTGCTTAAAGAAAGGAAGAAACTGCCCCCCCCCCCCTCTCTCACACA
>NW_015538015.1:148066-155529 GCF_001515605.1 Sinocyclocheilus anshuiensis
GGTTTGTTTTTTTCATGTCTGATATCTCGCTGTCACGAGCAGGAAGAGATAGCGAATCACTCCAGCACACACACACACACACACACACACACACACGTGTATCTGTGCCTGCGGGTGTGTAGCTGCATGTATGCAGATTGGGTTCTTGTATTCCTTTGATCCGCATGAAGGGAATTATAGATGGCTTTTACGTAAATGTTCTCCTGCCCAAAGAGTAAAAAAAGATTAACGTCTCAAACTTTATCCTGCATTACTCCCAGTGTTTTCCTCCCTCCCTTTATGAAGCCTGGCAGGCTTGTGTGCAGTGTGGAGCTGTGTCTGTATTTAGGTCACCTCACTCAACGAGTGATTCTCTGCATGAAGAAAAGGAACAGAGAGGAGCTGTGGGAAATATAGGTGCCGGTACTCGCCTTCTTTGCCTATATATGCGGGTAGAGAGACAGGCAGAGAGAGGCAAACTGAAATGTACATTAACTCCTAAAAGCATCCAAAAAACAAGAATAAATGGAAATATTTGTTTTCATTTACTGACAATGCTGATGGATATTAATTGTGACAGACCTAATAGATAGCCTATATATTTGCTCTGTAATGGTGTGTTTGCAAGCACAGGGCTTTTTTTTTCTTTTTCTTTTTTTGGTCAATGTTTGTAATGTTGAAAAGTAGCTCAGCAGTGACTGCCTGAGATAGAATTAAACTACCAATAAGCTGCTTTTCCCATGAAATACTGCAGTAGATAAAATCAAATCAGAAATGAGAATACAATATGAAATTATTGATTTATAGTCACTGATATAAAAACATTTAGAACTATATATAATACTATAGTTTTATATATTGTAACAATTACGGTAATTACAAGATGAAAACCCACGATGTTCTACTCTGAGCTGTTCACATCCTCTGATTCGGAATTACATGTTCCTTTGGCAACATTATCAATGGCAAAATGATTCTGCAGAGGTCAGGTGGTTTGGCGGTCATGTGGTACAAGTCAGAGCTCTCATAAATTCCTAATTTACAAGTTGTAAATACGAGTTCTACAAGTTCTATGCTTCTTACTTACAAGTTGAAATGCACCCGTAAAAAAATTCAGTTGCATTGACAAGTGTGAATGGACACATTAACAGCTATTCATTAAAATGAAAATGTTCATTGTTCCAGAAATGTGTGCGGAATATTCATGGACAGCCCGAAAACATAGTTAAGTTAGTTCAATTGTCTTCATTTATAGCTAGATGCCAACTGCCTGAATAAAAACACATAGGGTGTAATAGCAGACCACCTTTTTAAGAAGTACAGACGACAGTAGTGGTAGTTGAGAGTTGTTGATATGCAAGAATATGCATCAGACCACTTCAAGCACTGGAGAGAAAAAAATGGTCTTTCTCTGGTTTTCCCACCAAACTTTCCCTGCTTTATCCTCCCACTGTAATCTTCCTCTTACTCCCCAAGGACATGTGTCTCTCTCTTCTCAAAGATGACATCATATTTCATGTACGGAAGCTTTTAGAGTATACAGTACATCTCCAGCAGGCACATGAACTCTGTGGCCCTCTCGTGCCTGGGAATGGCTTTGTGTGGTGTAAACAGGGTAAATTGACGTGGTTACGGTGGGGGAAGGTTTGGTGAAATATTCTGCCCTATGATTGGAGAAATTCTCTGACATGGAGCTCAAACATCCTGTTTCTGGTTAATTTCCTTCCTCTTTTGGGGTCAGTGTGTTTAGTCAAGCTTGATTGCCATCTGTCTATCTGTTGTGTGGGAGAAAGAGAATGTGTGCGTGTTGTGTTCTATCATCTGCACATCTATCGATGTTAATCAGACGGCTGTTCCTGTCCGAATAAGCTGCAGTATGGACCTCTTCTTTGTTGGTTGAAAGGAACAAATCATGAAACTACCAGCCAAAACCTGGAAACAAGTTAGCGTTTTAGCACCTCCAGTTCCATCGTTCTGAAGTCAATGTTTTTGGTTAAATGCCTGAAATAAGGTCTGTGGTTAGCACACTCTCAAGATATTGTGACTATGACACAAAATACGACCATGACCATATATTACTGATGAATATACGGAAGTCCATTTCCGCCATAAATAAAATAAAAAAAATAAAATAAAAAAAGTTGCGAGAAATAGGTAATTTACAAAGGTAATTGAATTTATAAAGGTAACTGCATAGGCGGAGCATGTGTAAGGCTGGGGAAGGCTTAGCCTGCGCATTTTAACCAATCACACACATATCTGTTGAGCTTAGGAAGGCAATGGCCAATCAGAAGCGTTCAGATGAGTCATCGCTGAAACTCATCAGTTTTGTTGAGTGCGCGCGCGTTCGCTGACTGAATTCCAGACTCTTGCGAATTCTCTCATCATAAACAACAAAGCACAGATGTACGTACAATGTAAGTAAGAGATTAATTTCACAGTGTATACAGCTTCAGTGATTATAACGATAGTTTTGTTTTTTTGAGAGTGCTTAAACTCGCGAAAGATGTTTGATCAATGTTAGTGATAATGTCACTTTCTATATTTTATTTTAAAACCGTGGAAAGGAAACGTTATATAATGATCAATTTCTAACATTTTTATTAAATTGTAATCACATTAAATACAAATTCAGTCCCATTAAACATTTTGTTTTTTAGCCTACATGACACCCATGTCTGGTTCTTGCTAAAAAAAGACGGGTTTATTATGTTTAATACATTTGGCTGCTTTTAGCCTTACCCTGGAGTTGGTTCACTCTCCGCCTATAGGTAAAGGTAATTTATATCTTGCAACTCTGACTTTATAACACACAATTGCGACTTAATATCACACAATTCTTACTTTGTAAATTGCAATTACGAGTCTATACCATGCAATTCTGAGAAAAAAAGGTCATAATAGTTTATATCACGCAATTAAATGTCAGAATTGCGAGATAAAAAAAATCGCAGTTACCTTTTTTTTTTTAATTCAGTGGTGGAAACGGTCGTCAATATCAATACCCCTCGTATTTTTTAAAAGCTTTTACTGTTGCTAACAATTGGTTACATGGGACTACGGAGGTTGTCAGGGACATTAAATTCCATCACACCAAACAGGAAAACTCATCTACTCATTCACTCTTGCAAACTATTCTAACTTTTTTTTTTTTTTAAATAAAGTTTGGTAGAGGAAGCTCAGCTCTTCAACTTTAATGTTGAAGTTATGTGACTGTGCTGTAGTTCATTTATAGTTTTTTTTTTTTTTTTTTTTACTTCTACTTACTTTTAAAATTCATAAAATATTGTGAAGATTATCATGATAAACAAAATGTGTAAGAATCATTAACGTTGGTTAGTCACCAAGCTTATTTTATGCAATAATTCAAAAGACAATGGAAAAATCTTTTTCACTTTTTCTTGAGGGACTCAGGGGAATCATAACTTCTACACGTCATCACTTGTGTGGTCTATTGACCATTGAAATATGGTGAAAAGTTTTTTATAGTCGGTAATGGCAACTCATGAAGGGGATTCTGTGTAAAATAAAGCTCATAATATTTTTTTTTTATTTTAGTTGTGTTTGTTTGTATGTGTGTGTTTACTATTAAGAAGAAAAAAAAGAGGTCTCTTAATATTTTTGAATTTTATTTTCCTTACATCACCTGCTTCTAAGATGTAATGTAATCTCATGTCTCCTCTAGAATTTCAGAAGAGATTTCAAACTGCTTAGACTTGCCAGGATACCAAAGTCACTATTAAAGACATCTCAATATAATCTTCAGGTCTCATTATACACATGAATTGTATTGCTCTGTACCTCTGTATCTCTTCTTAAATGTTTGAGAAGTTTGAGAAATCCATTAAGTCTCCTGAGACATGAAAGAGCAACCTCTAAGCAATAAAAGTTTCTTCATGACTTGGAGAGATAAAGAGATATTAGGCCCAGATCTTTGTGAAAGACATGCGTTTACTGTTTTTGATGTGTATTTGCCATTGGAGCCATCCTGGCCTCTAGGTGGAGCTGTTGGCTGTTGGTGGGTCAAAGAAAAGTAGGCCTACTGACCCATTAAATGCACAAGTGTGTGTAAGAGAAAGAGATGTGTGAACATGAACCAGGAATTGTTCACTGATTCTGTGGGTATTAAAGCAACAATACAATTAGCTCACTATTTAAGGCTGGAATACACTTTTGCCCAGAGTTTGCCCCAATTTGCAGTCTGGTCAAGTCAATGCTAATTACCGAAAATCAAAGCTAGTCAGCAGATTTGGTCTTTTTCATTCAAGTTCCATAAAAGAATCATAAAAGTACCATCAAGTTAGTCAGTGCGACTAATCTGAGTTTTCCATGTGATAGCTTTGAAGAAGGAAACAAAAACTGGTAATCTGTTTTTATAAAAATGTGTGCATCTGCATTCAGATTCAGCAATGAATTTGAGTTTTGGTTGCAAAAATCCCATTGGTTTTTGTGTTTATCACAAATGATCCAGTTCTACTATGCAGAATTAAGAATAACATTTGAGAGCTGCTGCAGCAGAGGAGAAGAATTTCAGTGAATAACGACTTGAATCTACATCTGTTTCTCACACACTGACTTACAACTGTATGATGTAATATATGAAGATTCTTAATAAAATCTCCATGTGTGTTCTAAGAAAATATAAACAGCAGGAAGGTTTGGAACAACACATGTGTGCAGGATTTTCCTATATATCAAAGTATGTTTTTGTGGCCCTAGTCATTCCAGGATGTTTTTAGGTGCGTAAGCAGGTGAGGTTTGTGATGAATGCTGGACTGACGGCAGGTTCTCGGGGGGACGGCTGCTGAGCACTGTGTGATGGCCCAGCCACAGGCCCCCCTCCCTGGGTAACCTTTACCACAGGTCTGCCTGTCAGGCTGGAGCTTTGACTCATCCGCAGTCACGCTACCCTTTTCCCCAAGAGCACTGCCAAATGTGATGTGACAAGGAGGAAAGAAATCGGGTGAAAAGACATTATTTGATGGCGCCCTTGGGAGGCAGATCAATGATATACAGTATATATATATATATATATATATATATATATATATATAGTATATATATATATATATATACATATAAATTTAAGCTTCAAGTGGACACATTTTTACATTTTCTAGAGGTGTCTCGGTGGTTGTAGGTGTCCTGGGTGGTTAAATGTATGTTTCTCCCCGTTTCAACAATGGACTTCAACCGTTTTGCACATTTATAAAACGGACTTCAATCTAACAGTATTTCGTTCTCTCTCTTCCCACTGGAGTCCGGGGATGGTGTGCTCATCTCCGCCACTTGCTGAGGCATCTCCTCCGGCCTGTCTGACTCCACCGGCCTGCCTACCTGAGGTGTTTGTAGTGTGGTTGCTATGGACGGAGTTACTGTGTCTTTCACGGGTTTTCCGTCCTGGAGTTTGCACTCGTTTGGGCTCTATGGCATATGGGATGTGGTTCAACGCGGGTTGCTTGCTGTGCTCACTTCATGAGGGACTTCTCTGGTTATATAATGTTTACTCTACTGTACATTCTGTTTAGACTGCTGGGTCAGACATGTATATTCTCACTTCAGACTATATATTTGACTGAGTTACCATGATTGTTTGTGGAGAATTATGTGTATTCTGAATTCTTTATTGTATTTGTTCTGTTCTTTTATGTATTTTATATTGTTGATTGTAAAGAGCTTTGGAAAAGCACTATAACAATTAAACTTATTATTATTATTACTAGGCGCTTGCTTACTAGCCGGAGCCAAAAGAGCCCACCTTCAAGTGTTTATGATATTCGGATCTGTATGGCCCGGGCCTATTCTCATTTGTCAGGAAAAAAAAAAGTATGACTGAAGTCATGGTATCATTTATGTAGTGTAGTCATAGATTTGACTGACAGATGGACTGTGTATTACTGACCTTTATAACAGGCATCAAACATCAGTTCAGATTTGCTTTTGTTGCCACTGCATAGCAGCAACAATGTTATAGCTCTGGTTTAGATCAGACAAAGGGAAAAGTCTTTTAGTGTCTGACAGAACCTCCTAGAAAGCCAGACAGCCCTCTAGAGAGAGAGAGTGAGAGACAGAAAGAGTATTCATATGCAGGTATAGAGGAAAGTAGAACAGTGGATCTGGAGTCCGTACATTTTCTTCGCATGTGTACATTTTCTTACATTGCAAATTACTGCACATACACTACTGTTCAAAATTTTTGAAAGAAATTAAATATTTTAGAAGGGGTTTTTAGAAGTTTCAACATCAGCTGTTCACACTTTGCCAACTGCCCTGTTCTCTCCATTTATTAATTTCTCCTTATGTTTTAGCATCATTTCTGAAATTTCCCCCATCCCTTTTTTCTCCCACATGTTTTATATATATACTGTATATATATATATATATATATATATATATACACACACACACACACACACACACACACACACACTCTGGACATTCTGCAGAAACTCCAGCCTCTAAGATATTTTAGCCAGGAATTTTTTTAATAATTTCTCAACAGTGTTCTCACTCACCCCTATAGTTACAATCACTTTTCTGTTTGGCTTTTAATATATCACTGTATTCACATTTAGAAGTGAGAGCTGTTACTTTTTAGCATTTTATTCTAGTCAGGAAACACTTTATTTTAAGGACCGATTCTCAGTATTAACTAGCTGCTTAGTAGCATGCATATTTCTAGCATAATGGCTGTTTATTAGTAGTTATAAAGCACATATTAATGCCTTATTCTATATGACCATATTTTAGATCCCTTAATCCAACCCCATACCTAAACGTAACAACTACCTGTACCTTATTAACTATTAAAGGGGTCATATGATGCGATTTAAATTTTTCCTTTCTCTTAGGCGGGGCAGAGAGGAGAAACAATAATGTACAGTATGTGGAAAATAATGTGTTTTTTTAACCTTAAACTGCATAAACACATTTCATTACACCAAATACACAAAATAATGTTCTTTTTAGCAGCATCATATGACCCCTTTAATAAGCAGCGAATTAGGAGTTTATTGAGGGAAAACTCTTAATTAATAGTGAATATGTGTTCCCTATTCTAAAGTGTTACCGTTCTTGATAAATGGGTTGCTTGATAATTACAGGCAGGTGTTTTTGTACTGTGTTGGAACTTAAGTCTGCTGGATGGTAGCTCTCCAGGAGCAGGGTTGGAGATCCCTGGCCTTACTGCCTTCAAGCGAAGCTTGATATTTTGGCTTCTTGCCCTGGCTTTCAATCCAGAGGTCCATTAGCTGCAATCCCAGCCAGACGATTTTGAAGATTTGCTTCTTCAAAACCCCTTCTGGCAGCAGTGGAATCCCTTTTCTCAGAGGGAGCAGCCACAAGAGTCTTCTAAATGAATTTTGTGGCAGTGGTGGGATTCGAAACCACAACCCTTCAAAACTGAAGGCTAGGGGTGCCCATTCTGTCTGACAAAATGGCGGCGCGTTCACACGCTGCGGCTTCTCTCTCTCCCGATAGAAAGG